>NC_080425.1:83799950-83959950 GCF_029873635.1 Malania oleifera
TGAGCAAATTCTTTGTACCCAAATATTTGATTTGTATATTGTAGATTGACGATTCCAAGGATTGTTTGGACCATTGGCTAAGCAAGGGGATATTTCTTAGAGAGACTGGATGTAGCCTATTTAAAGGAGTGACTGAACGAGAGTACATCGTTTGGAGAGGCGGGCTCTAGCCTATTTGAAGGAGTGACCGAACAAGGGTACATCGTTTGGAGAGGCGGGCTCTAGCCTATTAAAGGAGTGTGTAAAGGTTTGTTCCATCCGGTAAAGGAACAGGTTTAGTGAATCCTTTGACGATTTGCCAAATGCGAGGACGTAAGCTGGGTATAAGCTGAACCTCATAAAAATCTCTATCTCACTCTCACTTTCCCTTAATCTTTATTTTCAGTACATATTTAAATTGCGTGGATGGTTTAAATTGAAAATCATATATACTACGTATATTTGGGAATCAAGTAAACTTAAAGTTTAATTTTGATTTGGGCTGCGGAAGCCGAAAGGGAGTACGTTGGTTATACCATATTTTGCAGAAACCATACGAGAGTACGTTACTTAGTTAAACATCCCAAAAATAAATTAACTGAGAGTTTATTTGAATTTTGAATATTGGGAAGAGTGTGAATATTGTGTTGGATTTTATATTCATATCATATTAAGCAAACCAATTAATACAAGGCTTCACATCAGTAAACACAAATTATCATTCACTACAGGGCTTAATTCAAATTTATAACTAGGGCTGACAACAAAAGCTGAAAGTTGAATTTAATATATTGATATATTGTGGTTGAATGGTTTAAAGTTTGAATGTGTTTATATTCCAAAGAGTGTTGAATCTTGCATACTTCCATTAATCTAATAGTGCTGCAGTTAACTTATACTTGGGAAATTAATTGGTTGTTTGGTTTGAATATTGTGCTTAATTGATTAGTTGTTTAATTGTGTTGTTGATTGGATAAAGGAAACTAAGTTCTTGTGTGATTGACAAATTAAACAAACAAGTCAAGAATTGGTTAAAGAAACTGTGTATTAATAATTGCTGGTTAATTAATAATTGGAACTCTGATTTAGTACGGGAATTGGTTGGTGTTGATAAAACAAGGGAAATTTTGCAACAGGTGCCGGCGGGTAAAAGTGGGCAGGATATTTTTGTCTGGAAGCCTGCCCCGGACGGTAATTTTTCTACAAAAACGGCTTGGGAGGCAATGAGGAGCAGAAGTGATAATTTTTTGTGGAATGACAAGTTTTGGTATTCTTTATTGTCCAGAAGAATCTCAATGTGTTTATGGAGAGCCTTTTTAGATGTTTGGCTGTAGATGATAGAATTCAGACCAAAGGAATATCGATGGCTTCGGCTTGTGATTGCTGCGTTCAGAGAAGTTAGGAAAAACATTGATCATATTTTTTCTTTATGAGAGGTGGCTTCAGAGGTTTGGTATCGGACTAGTGTGGTTTCGGGGTTTCCTTTCCAACGATCTCTTCCTTGGAAAAATAAAATGGCAAATTAGTTCCACTATGCAAAAAAAATAGTCTATTAAAGGTGTTTTAATGGGGCTAATTCCATGTTTGATTACGTGGTGCCTCTGGAATCGAAGATGTAAAGCGAGAATGGAAAGAGTTTATCAAAGTGCAGATCAGATGTGGAGAAGTGTTCGATTCTGGGTTAGTTTTATTGCTGAGAGGACCATTTCTTTTCAAAAATTGAAGAAGACGGACATTAAGATTTTGAATGTGTTTCAAATTACGCAGGGAGTTTGCAATAGGTCTGGAAAAATTATTTCATGGGTTAAACCTCTAGTAGGGTGGATAAAACTTAATTGTGATGGGAGTTGTAGGGGCAATTCGGGTACTTCAGGAGGTGGAGGAATTATTCGAGATTGTCATGGCATGATAAAAGCGATTTTTTAAAATTATTTTAGCAATGGTATGAATAATAGTGTGGAATTAAAAGCAATCAGGGAAGGAATTCGTTTGTGTAAATGTTTGCATTATGTTAATGTGATTATTGAAAGTGACTCGCGAATTGTAATTGATTGGTTTCAGAAAGGTAGATGTATTTTGTGATATCTTTGGGAATTTTGGGAGGAACTCATGGCAGAGTTAGAATGAGTGAATGTCTTGGAAATGCATCAATATAGGGAAAGCAATAGTGCAGCTGATTTTCTTGCTAAAGAAGGAGAAATGGGAAACAATGTAATTTATGAAGAACAATACCTTCTACCATGTTATCTAAAAGGTATCCTTCGGATGGATAGGTGGGGTCTTGTTTCTATTCGTCGTTAGTTCATTTCTAGAGTTTCGTTTGATGTATTTCATTTTGTTTTTGGTTGTTTTTATGTTTTTATCTCCTTTGTTAGTTATGTTTAATTTTGTTTGTCATAGTTTGGTTGGTTGGTTTTAACTTGTAACCACAGTATTCCTTCGCCAAAAGTGAGGGTTTATTAATAAATAAATGGAGGTGCCACCCTCTTTAGCAAAAAAAAAAGACAAAACAACAATGTTAATTTGTTATGTTTGTGGCAAAAGTGGGCACATTGCTCGAATTTGTAAATTTCGAAAACGTGGACCTATTCCTCAAGATAATATAGTTGAGAAACCATTTGTGGCAATGCTCATTAATATAAATATGGCTCACAGTATTGAGGGGTGGTGGACAAACTCAGGTGCTAATAGGTATGTCTGTTATGATAAATCTTGGTTTAAGGTACATACTCCTTTTAAGGAACCCAAAACTATTATACTTGGAGATTCACATGTTATTAGCCTCTATGTGAATGACTTACATATTTTTTATTCAAATTTGCATGTCATAAATAAAACAAAAACTATGCTCAAAAAATATTTTGAGATGGAAGATAAAAGTGTGGTTAATGTTGTTTTAGGCATGAAAATTATAAGATCGTGCGATGGTATATTTTTTTATCAGTCGCATTACAGTGAAATTTTTTTTTAAATAAATATGGTTATAATAATTACAAGCATGTCACTACTCATTTTGATTCAAGTAATTACTTATTTCATATTGAGAATGAAAGCGAAGTGGTTAATTAAAAGGAATATAATAGCATTATTGGTAGCCTGAGATATGCAATTGATTTAACTAGACCCGACATTGCATATGCAGTAGGAATACTTAGTAGATTTTTGAATTAGCCGAATAGAGAACATTGGAATGCTCTTAAACGTGTAATGAAATATTTAGTTGGTACAAAAAAAATTATGACTTGTTTTTCACTAAGTATTATGCTTTGCTTGAAGGTTTGTGTGATGCTAATTGGAATGCTTTGTCAAATGATTCTCTATTTACCACCGGTTATATTTTTACTTTAAGTGGTGGTGATATTTGCTAGAAATTTAAAAAACAAACAATAATTGCTAACTCAACTATGGAAGCTAAGCTTATTACTTTAGCATCAGCTAGTGAAGAAGCAAGTTGGTTAAGAGATATGTTGTATGAAATCCCATTTTAGGAAAAACTAATACCACCTATCCTAATTAATTGTGATAGTACTGTTGCAATTGGTAGAGTGAATAAACGTTATTGTAACGGTAAATCTAGACCCATAAGAAGAAAATACAGTACTGTGAGATTATATTTAACTAGTGGCATCATTAATGTGAGTTATATAAAATCTTCTTGAAAAGTAAGGTGTAGTCCCAAGAGAGGGGGTGAATTGGATTATAAAAATTTCTTTTAATTTCTTTTAAGAATCCTCAACCTTCTTTTATTTCTTTTAACCATTTTTTTTTTTGTTAAAAGAGGGTGGTACCTCTATTTATTTATTAATAAACCCTCACTTTTGGCGGAGGTATACTGTGACAACTCGAATAAAAATGGAATTTAAGTAATAAAGAGGAAGGGAAATGAAAACAGTAACAGAAGGAGGAAGTCAACTTCGTCGACGGACGCTTCGCGTTCGTCATCGACATTGCACTTTGGAAGAAATAACCGAGGGGGGATCACCAGTGCTTCGTCGATGACTACAGGGGATTCGTCGACGAGGGCTTAAGAGAATTCGTCAATGAAGACAGAATTTTGTCGACGAAGAAATACCGAGAGAGGTTTTGAGCCGACTGAATTTCGTTGACGAGGACTGAATTTCGTCGACGAAATTAATGAAGGATTCGTCAACAAATGACGTGGCTCGTCGACGAATCCAGTTATATATATATACAAAAATCCGATTTTTATCTTCTTAACTAAGCTAACTCCCTCCTCTCTCTCTCCCCTTCGGCCCTCTCCCTCTCTCTCATCGATTTTGGGCCAGATTCACGCCGAATCGACAATCCGAAGTCACCACGACGCTCCTGGGGAATTTCTCTCCAAATCTTTTGGAGCAAATCGTTGGTGAAAGTAAGTTGGAAATTATCCCTAAGTTGAGGTAAGACTTTTTAATCCAAATTTGATCTTATGGTAGTTATAAGAAATGATGTACACGCAAAAATACTGAAGTTTAGTACTAGGAATCTTCAGTTTCAGGGTATTGATTAGGAAGTTCTACGGGGGTTAGACCAGGATATTTTAGGGGCTTTCTCTGTAGTCAGGTAAAGGAATAAACTAAAAGAGTTACTTTTTACGCAAATTAATATTACTTATGAGTAAATTGATTTCCTGAAAATATTTACGTTATTTGAATATTATGGAATAAATGCACGTTTGGGAAAAATACTGCTATTACGTTGAAATGTGTATATATGTATGAGATGTTAGAAAATTACAATTATAGAATTAGAAGTATGATTTTATACAGCATGTGTGTGGTATGAATATTATTTTACGTGAAATGTAATATGATATGAAAGATTTTACGAACAAGACATGTTTTTAGGCATTATGAAAAGATGTGTTATGTTACAATGATTTTGACGAATATATGTGATAATTGATTTATTTTCAGAATGTTTATACCTGAAATGATTTCGGCGCGAGGCCGTATTTATGTTTTTGGCATGAGGTCGTATTTATGATTTCGGCGTGAGGCCGTATTATATATGTTTTCGGTACGAGGCCGTATTTATGATTTCGACGCGAGGCTGTATTTTATGATTTCGACGCGAGGCCATGTTTATGAAAATGATCAGCATGAGGCCGTTATTATATCATGTAATATATGTTATCAGAACCCGGATGTTAGTTTAGTTCAGTTTCAGGAGTTCGGTATCGTAGCTATATGTAGATCAGATATCTGCGTTTAGATTAGTGCTAACCATCCCACGAGGGGATGGGAGATGGATAGTCAATGTGGCTTTCAATAGAGTGTGGACGTCGACATGGCAGTACGGACCAGGGTGTAGCGGGCTCATCGTACTTACAGACATATTTGATTCGGCAGTCGTTGGCCAGCCATTGTCGGGTCCCGCCTTCGGGCTGGACAACCCGTCATGAGGGGTAATACATGACATTAGTTAGCTATTCATTCTGGGTATATTTTCAGTATTACCAGTTATAACAGATGTTTTATGTACGATATGATTTAGTAGCAAATATGAAAATATATGATTATTCAGCACGATATGATGAATGTTTACAGATAAATGAAATGTATTGTATATGTACAATTGCTTAAATGTTCATGTTGCCACACAACTGTATTTAGTTTATTTTCCTTTACTGAGATGTGTCTCACCCCCAACTTTAATTAATTTTTCAGGAGACCCTAAATGACTGGCGGGTCGTGACCGCCGTTGAGTTTACTAAGCTACCCTGTTAGGAGGGTAAGCAACATACTAGGATTAGAATTGTTTTTGATTATGTGATCCTAGATGTATTTTAAAATATTTTGGAAGAATGTAAATAGATACAGTATTTTTGGAATGTAGATAACTCTGGTATTATGCTTCTGGTATTATGTTTTATGGTTGTCCATTTGAGATTTTATACTTACTGCTGCTTAGGTTTCCGCTGTGATTGACAGGTGTCCCCGTTACCCACGGGTTCGGGTCGACTTTTCCATTTATTATCTTTCATTTTATGTTAAGGAAATTGAGGTCGTTATAAATACCTTGGTTACAAATTAAAACCAACCAACCAAACTAGAACAAATAAAATTAAACATAACTAACAAAGGAGATAAAAACATAAAAACAATCAAAAACAAAACGAAATACACCAAACGAAACTCTAGAGATGAACTAACGACAAATAGAAACAAGACCCCACCTATCCATCCGAAGGATACCTTTCAGATAACGTGGTAGAATGTGTTGTTCTTCATAAATTACATTGTTTCCCATTTCTCCTTCTTTAGCAAGAAAATTAGCCGCACTATTGTCTTCCCTATATTGATGCATCACCATGACATTCACTCATTCTAACTTTGCCACGAGCTCCTCCCAAAATTCCCAAAGATACCATAAAGTACATCTACCTTTCCGAAACCAATCAACTACAATTCGTGAGTCACTTTCAATAATCACATTAACATAATGCAAACATTTACACAAACGAATTCCTTCCCTAATTGCTTTTAATTCCACACTATTATTCGTACCATTGTCAAAATAACTTGAAAAAGCCACTTTTACCATTTCATGGCAATCCCGAATAATTCCTCCACCTCCTGAAGTACCCGGATTGCCCCTACAACTCCCATCACAATTAAGTTTTATCCACCCTACTTGAGGTTTAACCCATGAAATAATTTTTCCAGGTCTATCGCAAACTCTCTGATGCTTAATTTGAAACTCATTCAAAATCTGAATGTCTGACTTCTTCAATTTTTGAAAAGAAATGGTACTCTCAGCAACCAAACTAACCCAGAATGAAACATTGTTGTTTTGCTTGTAAGGGGATCCTTGGCTCAAACTTTTTTTATTAGGGTTGCCCCTATTCATTTTGTGAGCTCTACTGTTATTTTTCATATTTCTTCTCTTAGACTTTAATTGAGGGTTTTTAGGAAAAAAACCTTTGGTAAAGTGTTACGTATAGAAGCATTTTATCTTTGTGATATTACCATTATTGGTATTACGATTTTCTTGCATAATTGCATCTAGCCTTCTTGCCTCATCCTCTATGCGGATTCGAGTGATTAAGGTTTCAAGAGACATATCTTTGCGCATGGTTTTCTGAATTCTCTCCAAGATGGGGGTAACTTATCAATAATTCCAGCCACCACAAGATTATCTCTAATCTTGATCCCTTTTGATGTAACCTCTGCCATTATCATTTGAAAGTCTTGTACTTGCTCCACAACTAATTTTTCTTCCACCATTTGATAACGAAAAAATTGGCTAGCTGTATTTTTTTTCGCTCCAGCCTCCTCAGTATCATACTTATTCTGCAAAACTTTCCAGATTTTCTTTGCAGAAAAGTAAGTAGTATCATAATAATCATAAAAATGATCGGCTAAACAATTTAAAATGTAGTAGTGACATTTTTACTCATCTTTTTTGTATTGTTCCAATTTCTCGTGGTGATCGACCAATTCATCTTCAATCATTATTTCAGTATCAATTTTTTATGGGATCCTTCTCCGTGAGAACATAAGCAACTTTGAGGAAAATAAGGTAAAATAGTACTTTTCCTTTCCACCTCTTGAAGTGGGCTCCTTTAAACCAGAAAGACTTGTTGAGATTTCAAACATTTTCACTCGGGTAGGCTCCATGTTTGTAATTTCCTTAAAATTGTTAGGAAATCTAATAAAATTAAAAGAGATAAAACATAAATACAAATAAAAATACAAATATAAACACGATTCACAATTAAGCTCAGACACGAATATCTTGCTCTCTTTAAAGAGATTCAAGCCTTCTGTGATTTTTGACTTAATCCACGAATCGGTGCTGCAAAATTGCTCGAGACTTGTCTTCCCCATAATACAACAGCTCGATTTGAATCGTGTGATTCTCTCTAATTCTGCACAAACGGAGGAGTCGAAAGCTCCAAAAAAGAATACCTTTTTTTACTTGTCAAATTCTCTAGACTCAAAAAAGGATTATATGATGAGAATGAAGAGAAAAGATTGGTGTATTGTGCTAATGCTTCAAGGGTCTATTTATAAGTACAAAATGATTTTTCATTCTTCATGTACTTAATAAATAAAATGTATATATATTAAATAAATACACACTTAGATTTAAGGTACATTCACATAATTTACCTTATGAATTTATGGGATACATGAATAAATGATCTAATTAAATATGAATACATAACCCAATCTAAGGTACATGCTCCCAAGATAATGAATAAAATAATAATATTATAATATATTAACAATATAATAATAATATTAAAATACACCAACAATAATCAAACAGATCCTTATTAGGATTCGATATTATTTCATTAGTTAATTAATGTTAAGGCAATATTAATTTCTTGTCCCTGATAAAATAAGTAAATAAAAAACACTGTTGTCTTGCAGAGAAGATTCTGGCTTTGCTGATGGCTACCTCTAAGAATACTTCCAAAGAGATATCAAGACTTATATGGACAGGATTATATTTTATAGTCGTTAAAAAAGTATAGAAGAAATAATGATGAATGTGATTAAGATAGAACATGAATTATGAAGAACTGAAGATATCCCCTCCTCCCTCTGCTGCCAGAGAACATGTGAAGCATACACTTTTGGCTACAAGCTGGGACCTTCTGCATAGGACCAGTCATTTTTAGCTAATAAAATCGTTCTAAATAGTGGGTTTTATATCAATTGATAGTAAGGGTGTAGTTGAGTCTGAGTCAAATCAATATGATAAAATACTTGAACTAGATTCGAAAATGTTAAATTCAAAACTTGACTCGAATTCGATCAATATCAAAATTGTTAAATTTGAACTTGACTTAGTAGGAAGTTCTTAAAATTCGAGTTGGACTTGATTATAAATAAACATTAGAAACATGTATCAACATATATAATGTCCATATAATACGAAATATATTTATATAACATATATTATATGACTTATATAATATAAAAAACATAAAATTAAAGAAAAAAAACTCAGTTAGACTCCAAACCCAAATTCGAGTAATATTATTGAAGTTGAATTCGACTTGTTAAAATACTCAAGTAATTCAAAGTCGAGTAGAATCGAATCGAAGTTAGAGAATGAGTCAAGTTCGAGTAGCTTGCCAGTAGATTTAACTCACTTATACCCCTATTTGGTATGATCACTCATACATCCAATTCCATTATTTAAAGTATTTTTATTGATAAAAAATACCCGATGGAAAGACCAAGGTTTATTTATTTATTAATTTATTGTATGAATCTGGTACCCGTAGTTTTTTTTTTTTTTTACTTTTAAAATTTTTATGAAAACTTTAAATTTATTTTTTGAATATTTTTAGGGAGTGGGTCAACCACCTATAATTTATTGGCTTTCCCAATCATGGTGTTGGTGCTAAAAAAGCCTACAAGAAGATACCCTACACATGCAGTGGGTGTGGGTCAAGCTGAGTTGCATGAAATCCTCTACCCCCATCCATGCATCTTCATTATTCTTCCCTAGGGTTTTTTTACACATTAATTTTCCCCCAAGTTAATCATGCCCTAGTTGCCTAGCCAGTCAACATCTGATCATTTCTTTTTCTGGGTGAGGAAAGAAAAAACAAAGTTGATGATATTGTTTATGACTTGAGCATTTGAGCCTTGGATGTTGTTAATTACTCTCTTATCATATAACCCATTATTTGCAAAGTTAATTTACTCATTAATTTTGGCCTAAATACTGCATGGCTGCTCAAACATTAGTTGATTGTGTTTTTATTTTTATTTATTTATTTTGGGAATAGAAAAAAAACGAAGTTAATGATTTTTATTGTTTTTTCCATGTATTTATGGCTCGTTTAGCTTATAAGAATTGACGTTATATTTTACATATTTGTTAAATAAAATTTTATTTAGTCCATTCAAGCACACGGAATTTGGATTCATCAAAACTGATTATGGTCGATATAAGATTTGCACTTGCAAGGGCGAATTATATATCGTGTACAGAAAAATAAATTTAGGTTAAATCATGAATGAATTCATGTATTGTTGTTGAGGTTTAGTTTAGGTCTCATAGGAGTTTTGAAAATAAACTTAAAAAGAATAGGTTAAAAATCGGTTGATTCAATTCCCGTAAACTTTGTTTGTCCTCCCTTGTAGAAAAGGAGCTATTGGGAATAAAAAAATAAATTTAGAATATTTTCTAAAAAAAAAAACTATTAAGTGTTTGAAAATATTTAAAATAATTAAAATAAATATGTATTTGTAGGAAATGTAATTAATGCATTGATAATTTTGTAAAATTTAGAACGAGACAAGGCAATTGTGGAAAAAAAATAATTTATGGGAAAAGCTAAGCGCACCGCCCCTATCGCTCATTAGGTCTGCCCTTAATTAAAACATTGAATATAAATTGCTAAGAGTTAATGTCATTGCAACTATCATTTTGAAATAGTGATTTTGTCATTTGAAAAAAAATAGGATTTGCCCTTTCTTTAATTGTATTTTTTTTTAAAATTTTAAGGAATTGGCCAAATACTATTACTCACATGGGTTTTATATATATATATATATACATAGGTACGATATTTCTTGAATTTGTTGTCACTTGACGTATCGTGTAGTGACCGAAGAATAATAGCATTTTAATAATAAGAGTGAGAGAAAATAGAACCAGAAACAGAAGGAGGCCGTAGACTTCGTCGACGACATTGCATTTTAGAGATAATATTAAATAATAATAATTTCAAGGAAATTGCTTAGCTTCATCGACGAACATAGGGTCTCGTCGACAAAAGTCTTCAGAATTTCATCGACGAACACAGGGCTTCGTCGACGAATTTTGTGAAGGGCTCGTCGACGAACTTGGCCCTATAAAAGGCGGGAAACCGAGATATTTTTCATTTTCTCTCGCCGCTCTCTCTCTTCTCTCTCTCTCCTACGACCCTCTCTCCTTTCTCTCTTCATTTCCAGCCCCATTAGTCGCCGGATCAACGATCCGAAGCTACCACGACGCTCCTAACGGAGTTCTCTACGCATCAACCGGAGTGGATCGTCGGGGAATTGGAGTTGGAAATCATCCTAAATTCAGGGTAAGACCTTTTAGTCTTCTTTTGGCCTTGTTATAGGAAATGATACGGGCAGAAAAATACTGATGTTTAGTTCTGGCAAATATTGGTTTCAAGGTGTTTTGTAGGAGGCCCTACGGGTATCGGGCTAAAGTACAGTAGAGGCTTTTCAAAGTTAAGGTAAGAGAAATATGCTATACTAGGAAAGTTCTGAATATTATGCAGTTTATTTATTTACGAAAATTATGTATTTTAGTATGGTGTGACTTATGATTATGTATATGGTACAGGTATATATTTATGAATTTAGTTTCATGATTTTACAAATTTCAGTATTATGATTATACGCATTTCAGTACCAAGATTATACGAATTCCAATACCATGATTTTACGATATTTCAGTACCATGATCTTATGAATTTCAGTACCATGATAGCACGAATTCCAGTATTACAAATACGTAGTTTCATATTATGATTATTCAGATTTCAGTACGTTATGCAGTATTATGGTTATTTCAGTACTTCAGAATCATGGTAAATCAGATAGACATGTATATAGAAATATATTATATGATATCAAATCCTGTTGGATTTGCAGCTACAGAGCACGGTACTGTTGCTATAGATACTATGTTACTTTATGAGTGCAACCACCTATTCAGACATACGTGGTATGGTCGACCACCTAGGCCCTAGAAGAGGTTAGGCTTCCCATCCAGATATGGGTTGAGGAGGGCAGGTCGACTGACGGAGTTCAGTGATTTATTCCTGGTTGGCCAGCCAGGGTAAATCCAGCCTACAGGCCGTACAACCTTGTCATGAGGGGCATGTCATGACACAGATAGCCACAGGGAATAGTTTCAGTTATTATTACATATGTATGGATTTACTGGTTCGGGGACCCTACTTATGTACATTAGAAGTATTTTCAGTTATAACTTACAATACCGTTATGTTAAGCAACACGGATAGGGAATGCATTTTCTTACTGATACTGTACTTAACATATCCAGTTATACATGTTTATATGAAATCAGATTTAGCACATTATTGTTAGCTCATTTGCCACACACTAGTAATAGCATATTTCCTCTTATTGAGCGTTGGCTCATCCCAGTGTTGAAATATTTTTCAGGTGATTCAGGTAGGTGAGCAGATCAGGCACGCAAATAGAGGGGTGTCTGTAGTGCCCTGTCAGTAGAGTGAGTATCATTTTTGAGAGCATTTTTGTGTAGTCCTCACCAGTTGAGGTTATTTTGGGAATAGTAATACATGTGTATTCTGAGATTTCATACTAGCACTTTGGTATTGTACATAACGTATATGGATGTGTTTATTCAGTTTCTGCTTCTTGCTGCTTAGGTTTATGGATGAACTTAACTTAGTAGGGTATCAGAGCATGTAGATAATCACAGTATATAAAAAAAAATTAATTAATTAAGCAGGTTGTTACATATCGAGTTTGTAAATAGTATATTAGATGACTATAAGTAGAGAATTTGTTGAATGAAGAGGTAGTGAAAATGAAATAAAAGAGGTGGCAAGGATATTGAAGGATTTAAAGAGTATAATTGTTATCATTTAATAACTGGAAAGAAAACTTTTATTTTTAATTAAAATATATTAAATTATTAAATGAACCAATATTATTAGAGGAATAAATAAGCCAACAATTAGAAATGAACACTATAATTCACAAAATTCAAAAAATTAAGAAATTAAAAATTGGGATTGTAGAGATTCAGAAAATTTAATTTATGAAAATAATAAAAGAAAGAGAAAGAAAAGAAGGGGAAAATAAATTTTCAAAAGGGGCATCAGCAGGAACTCGTTGGTGAACCTATTATCTTCGTCGACGAACATTCTTCTTGGTCTCGTCGACGAGGAGATATCGAGAGCAAAGAATTTCAGGTCATTAAGGGTTCGTCGACGAACCCATTATCTTCGTCAACAAACGCTCTTCTTTGGCTCGTTGACTAGTCCACATGTCTCGTCGACGAGGACACGTGGCCAATAGTCTATATATATATATATATATATATATATATATATATATATGCTTAAATAAGTTTTTCAGTGAGATTTCATTTCTCTCTCTAAGTTCGACCCTTCCTCATTCTCTCTTTATTTTCGAATCCATTTTAACTCGTTTCAATGATCAGGAACCGCCATGATGATTTAGGAGTGATTCTCTACAAGTTGATTGGAGTAGATTGTTAATTTGGAATTCTTGGGCACCACTTTAAAATTAGGGTAAGTGAGTTATTTTAAGATTTAAATGATTATTTAGAATATGTGGACCTAAGAAATGTGTTAGATTATAAATATACCAGGGTTGAGTTGATTGAACTAGGATGATGCGATTTCAGGGTTTGGAGTTCTGAACACCGCAGGCGTGGTTTAGGATTTTTCAACAGGCTTCTCAGGAAGCAGGTAAGGGGATAGATTAAGTCAGATATTTTTAGAAAATTAATTATTGAATATACAATATTTATTCATAAATTTATATGTGATTTAGTATAGATTTTGGGAATACTATTGTTGAACTGAGTAAACTTTGAAAACAGATTTAACGTTATTTTGTCAGCAAAATATGTTTTCCCATACTAGATAATATATTACAAAATATTATTCACTTGTGTGTGGCATGAATATAAATTTTACAGTAAGTAATGGGATGTCAGGATATTTTATGAATTCACAGTATAAACATGATTTGACGACAGTTTTTAGAAAAACTATAAACAGTACAAAAATTATATTTTCAGTATATTATGATATTCAGTTGGCGCAGATGTTGTGAAATTCAGCCGGCGCAGATGTCGTGATATTCAGCCGACGCAGATGCCGTAATATTCAGTCGGCGCAGATGCCGTGATATTCATAAATATTATTATGACAGATTTTACACAAAATCATAAAACAATATTATACAGTTATATATGAAATATACTATATGATAGCATAACCCTGATGACTTAGTTTAGTTTCAAAGCACGGTACCGTAGCTATTCGATCACATAGTGCTACCACACGTCTCAAATAGAGTGTGGGAAATAGATAATCGATTGAGCCCAGTGTAGTAGTGTGCCCCCCTGGTAGTCCAGACTAGGCTGGTTTGACCAATCGTACTTACAGACTAATCAGTTTTGGCTTAGCGTGGTAGGCCAACCATAGCTAGGTCCTACCTACGGGCTGCACAATCCAGTCATGTGGGGGTAATACATAACATCAACTAACTATCCGTTTAGGGTATAATTTCAGTAATATACAGATATAGCAAATGATTTATATATATACACAAATTTAGTATGATACAGTATGTTATGTTGAATTACGTTTTATTCAAATTAATACAGAACAAATTTACCTGACTTGTCAAATGCAGTTAAATTATGTACAAATTTTCCTTACTTACCAAAAAGAAGTTATTAGGAATAGTATATGTTTATAACACAATATTACTCATGTTGCGACACACTGATATTAATCTATCTCCCTTACTAAGAGGTGTCTCACTCCAGCAATACAAACATTTCAAGAAATCCAAACAGATGAGTGGAGCGAGCTCCGAGGTAGAGGATGTTAGCTTTACTGTAATCCCAAGAAGGGGGGCGAATTGGTATTTTAAAAAATTTATATCCTAGGTCAATCCTCTAATAGCAGTATTACACAACCTTAAGGTTAATCTAGTGTAGATAAATTAACTCAATTTAAATATACAGCTGAAATTGAATAGCACAATTAAATTAACCAATCATACACGAGAAAACTATAAATAAAGATGACACCTAGAAATGTTATCGAGGTTCGGCAAACTACTTATGTCCCCGCCTTGACTAACAAGCACAAGGATTACCACTATAAGGCTCACTTAAAGGGTGAGCGACACCTAAACAATCAGGTCAATTAGCACAAAACTAACCTCAACCTATACAAACAATCCTTACCAAACTAGATTACCGCCCCCTCAGGCCACGCCTGGAATACAACAGTATTTCTCAATCAAATTTGCATACAATAGATATGCTTCTCAACTAGCAGATTATGTACCAATGTAATCAATCACAAGCACATCAACAGTATAGAATATGTAAGCTCAGTGATGTGAATATTTGTGCAAACAACACTCAACAAGATATTATCACCAGAATGTTCAAGAGTATTCAAAACAAGCTATATCTTTGAAACAAGTTAATATCAAATCTCAATGTTCAATCAAAGTTTCAAATATGCTTAATCAAATATTTAAACTAACTCAAAATATTTTCCTTCAATGTAATGAGTTCAAGAGTAATTTGAAAAATATTATAGCTTGTAGAATATGTTTTTGCACAACAAAATCAAAGCAAAGGGAATCTTGCAATGACAATGCAAAGAACCCTAAGCTTGTTAGTTTATCCCAACACAAGATTTATAATATTGAAATCTGTGGGATAAACTTAACAAAACTCACCAAAAATGAATCACACAATCAAACAATAATAGTGGGAGTATTAGTAGTATCTAGTAATCACAAGCACACTCAATAAGCTCTCACAATATCAGAATGTATCAAGAGAATAAGTATTTGAGAGTATTTGGGGCAATATGAGCTTCTGAAAAAGAGAAGATTTTGCACTAATAATTTTTACTAATTAATTACTAATCCACACAAATGAACTCATATTTATAGGTTAGGGTAAAATTATAACCGTTTAGGACCCATAGGGAATTATTAGAAAAGATTTAAAACATATTAGAGCTTTTAAACCATTTTAACCTTTTTAATTGCAGTAATAATTTAAATGACCCGAGAAGGTTTGGGTGGCTGAACCAAGGTTCTGTCGCCCGAATAGACTCAACTTTGAAGAACATTTTAAATGGTTTAGTCGCCTGAGTCTAGGTTCGGTAGCCCAAACAAAAGTCAGAAACATTTGCTCCGAGGTTCGGGTGCCTGGGTCTAGGGTCAGTAGCCCAAACACAAGAGTTTGGTCGCCCGGGGCATGATTTGAACTAAAATGCTCGGTAGCCCGAGTTGGTGAACAGTCTTTTTCAAAGGGTTAGAGGCTTGAGGGCGATGCGTTCATTCTAGTTCGATATTTCTAATCAAGGTCAAACTGCTGACTTTCCAGCAGTTCGGGCGCCTGAGGAGTTTTGAACTCCAGGGGTTTGGTCGCCCAACCTCTCTCATACTATCCCTATTATGTTCAAGTCCATTCATTTTTACACACTTGATTATGAATTATATTTGTGCATGAGTTTTTACGACCTGCTCACTTTTCCACATTTTTTTTTATAATATCATCATAAAATCAATTCCACACATCTCATATTCCAGCTCAGCAGGTCACAATCCACTTGGACCCGTGGGTACCAGGGATACATCAGAACATACAGCAGAAACCCTAGCAGCAGGAAACATACAATAATGTACATCTTAATACCATATATTACAATATACCAGAGTTACTACAATCACTGTATTTTCATATATACATCCCAAAATAAAACCTAGGGATATTTCCGACAAAATCTAACTTCCCCTACAAAACTTACCCTTCAAAAAGGGCAGATAGACCGTACTATATTAGCGGGGCTTTTCTCGCTCTCCTATCCGGGGCTCCTAAAAAGTTAATAAGATTTAGGGGTGAGACACCTCTTAGTAAGGGAAATAAACTAATACCAGTGTATGACAACATGAGTATTCAGTGCTCTACATATATTATACATAACATATTCAGTACTGTATATCAAATCTGGGAAAACATACATGTATCATCAAAACATGGCAGAACATACTGCATTTTCATAAACATATTTCATCTCTTACAATAATAATAACATAAAAACAATCCTGGTAGGTTAGCTGACTGTTGTCATGTATTACCCCCACATGATTGGGTTGTGTTGCCCAAAGGCGAGACCTGACAATGGTTGGCCGATCACTGCCAAATCAAACAGTAGTCTATAGGTCCGATGGGTCTACCCAGACTGGTCCATACACCAGGGGCGATAACAAGACACTTCTTGAAAATAACCACATCGACCATCCAATCTCACACCACTTCGTACAACGGCGTTAACATAGATATCATGATCACGAAAACCAGGGACACACAGCAACGGTACCGTGCAAGTGTTAGCCTAAACCAAGCCAACCAGGTTCTGATATCATATACATATACAAAAATCGTGATACATAGGTATCTCATATCATTTATTTTCACATCAATCATATCATTTCACATATATACGTGTATCATGAAAATCATCGGCCCGTACACCAGTATTATACATTTTATCATAGCACGGCCCGTACACCGGCAAATCACATAGCATAGCCTGTACGCTGGCAAATCACATAGCACGGCCCATACACCGGCAAACATATCCACATAGCATGGCTCGTACGCCGGTAAACATATTCACATAGCACGACCCGTACGCCAGCAAACATATCCACATAACACGGCCCGTACGCCGGCAAATCACATATATGTATATAAAAACATCTCGGCCCGTATGCCGGTTTTCCATCATAAAAATTCATATCGTAATCACATTCCCAAAAAACAGTATTTCCCAATATTTTTACTCATGCCACACAATAGATTTTCACATATTAAATCATATGATCATTTTCACAGTATTTTGCAAATATAGAACATATATATAAACATATACATTTTCCGTAAATCAAATGCTAAGTATATATATAAGCATTTTCTCAAAAACAGAACTAGCTTAGTTTATCCTCTTACTTGATTCCTGCAAAGCTCCTAAGAAAATCTTCCCTGCACCCGCAGGGTTCCCAACTCAACAACCCTGGAAATGAAAACTCGCATAATTAAAGTTCAATATTCTCGTACGTACAACATTTCCTATAACTACCACAAAGTCAAATTTGACTTAAAAGCCTTACCTCAACTTAGAGATGATTCTTAATGTTCCCAACTAACACCCCTGGAAATGAAAATTTTCAGTATTAAAGTTCAGTATTTTTAAACATATAACACTTTTCTCAACTGTCACAAATCCAAATATTGAGTAAAAAGTCTTACCTCGACTTGGGGATGATTTCCAACTTCGCTTTCCAGACGATCCGCTCCGGCAAACTTGTAGAGAACTTCGCCGGGAGAGTCGTGGTAGCCTCAAATGTTCGATCCGGAGACTGGAGGGGCCAAAATCGAAGAGAGAGAGAGAGAGAGAGAGAGAGAGAAAACCGAAAAGAGGGGAGAGAGAGAGAAGTTAGCTTAATTAAGAAGTTAAATCTGGATTTTCCCATATTTATAGAACAGTGGATTTTGTTGACGAAATTCAGCCCTTTGTCAACGAAATTTAGTCAGCTTGTACCCCCCTCTCGGTATTTCTTCGTCGAAAAAATTCAATCCTTCGTCAACGAATTTTCTTAAGCCTTCGTCGACGAATCCCCTGTATTTGTTGACGAAACCCTGCTGATCCCCTTTTCTTAATCCTTCCAAAATTCAATGTCGTCGACGAACGCTTCGACTGCTTCCTTCTGTTCTCGACTTCCATTTCCATTTCTTTTATTATTTAAATACCATTTTATTCGGGTTGTTACATGAGTGTTGGGTCCTAAGGTCTTACTGAGCTTACTATATATTTTATATGCATGACATGCAAGTAATTATTACAAACCATATATTCTAATTACTATTACAGACCCATATTACATAAAATGAATTTAAAATACAACACAAATATGGTTTTCAAGGTCTTTAAACTCTTTTTCATGTGCCATATTTTGATTTTCCAAATATATACCTGCACATATCCTTAGATAGCCATCAAATACAACATGTATTTGTCATGATCAAAACCGGGTGCGACCTATAAGGTCAACAGATGAGACTGTTAATGCTATCCTAGCTAAAGGGTAAGTAGTTGGATTGAGAACAAAATGGATTTTAGTGGTATGACCCTAGGATATTTATGGTCTTTTTTGGGATATATATATATATATATATATATATATATATTGTCACGCCTCGAACCCCGAAATGGGACCTAGGGGTGAAAATGTAATCTAACCTGTCCCTGTATTATACAAATCACCACAGATACAGTACAAAGGATGAGGGTTCGACCCCGTGGGGTTCCTAGTCATCCTAAACACATCCAAACACAATCATATACGCAGCGGAAAAATGTCATCTATATACATATGCAGTACCATACTAGAGTCTATACAAGAGCAGACACAATGCTCTATAAAAAACGTACAAACGGGTGTCCAACACATCCCAAAATGGCAACCCACCAAAATTACAATCCTAGCACTTACCTAGTGCTAAACGCGGTACACCGGCCACTACGCTCCCTACACCAAGACGCTAGTTCCGGTTACCCGAAGGACCAGTAAAAATGTACATACAGCAGGGGTGAGACACCTCTCAGTAAGGAAGAACACATGTTATATTGGTGTGTGGCATTTAAGTGTTATCATGATACAACATACACGCAGTTAAATGCATTCCAACTAATTTACACAGTGCATACACGCACACATACGGAGGCCATTTATACGCAACCCCGTCACAATACATACACGTGATCAGTAATCCTTAGTGTCATCACACTTTTTGGCCCGAAGCCGACCCGCGACATATGACGTTGGCCTGTAGCCAACCCGCAAACACGACGCCATCGGCACATGGCTAGTCCCCAACTCCCATGGCATCGTACCGGTGCTAAACTGGTGGATCCACACCCTTCGGCCTGATTTGCAGGAATAGGCTCACACCCTCGGATATAGAGCCGATCACTCTTGCCTACGTGGCAGGCGATAAACACACCCTCGAATATAGAGCCGGACACTCTTAGTACCTGGAACAATTTCGGAACCGCGTTCTTACTAGCATTTCAACATATCACACATACATGCATGCTCATATAACCAAACAAACCACACTCATTTGGTAATCTAAATCATGGTTTTCCAAAAAAATACAGTTTAACCAAAGTCAAGGCACGACCATCCCAATATCATAGTATAAATCACATATACTCGGTTTTCAATAAAACCCGAGATTTAGCCCGTCGCCCCCTTTTTCTCAAAACTGTAATAATGAAAAACCCATAGTTTTCCCCTTTAGATCCCTCCCAAATGAGTAGTCAAAACACACACAGGACTGTGGATCACAGTTCCACCAAGTTTGATTTAAAAAATAACCAATATAAACATAGTTCCCCTTACCTTAACCTCGTAAGCAAATCCCGAACTCCAAGGTCCTAAAACAGCGAACCGAGTTTCAAAACCTACAAATCATAGTATAAAATATGTTCACAAGACAATTACCTACAAATTTACAGGATCAGAATTGAAAACCGAGCCTTACCTTGATTTTACGCCGAAACCTGAAAATTTCCGAAACGAGATTCTGATCTGTAGAAGTTGTAGAGAATCCTTCCACGATCCTTGTGGTAGCTTCTGTTTTCCAATTCCGTCAACGATCGGTGAAGAATTCTAGAGAGAAGGAGTAGGGAGAGGTTTAGAGAGAGATAAAAATCTAAGTTTGCTTAACTTGGAAGAAATGAGAATTTCCTTTTATAGCCTTTTGACCCGGGCAATTTCCAATTTTGCCCCTCTCTTAATATTTAACCCATTTTTCATATTTTGGGTTCTTACATATATATATATATATATATATATATGTGTGTGTGTGTGTGTGTGTGTGTGTGTGTGTGTGTGTGTGTGGTTATGGTAGAACTCTGGTATTGTATATAAGATTGAATAAATCATGTTTTCCGCTGCATAGTTGTTATGTATGTATGGATAGATATATCCCCGGTTTCTCTTAAGGTGCGGGTTGATTTAGTTTATGTTTTATGGTATCAGAGTTATTGTTATTATTATTATTATGTGGGAAAAAAAATATAGCAGAATCTTCGGGGCGTTACAGGGATTATGAGGCTTTTAAGGTCACAATGATCTATTTTAAAATAAAAAATAGAAAAAATAGAGATATTTTAACTTTGATGCTGGATCATTAAATAATTGCATGAAAAATTTGAGATTTTTTATTTTTTTGAAAGTTCATGTTGTTTTTGAATTATGTAACCGATGTCAGCTCTTATGAATTTAAAATCATACAATGTCTATTGTCAAAATTTTGATATCCCTATCTACGAACTTAAGTATCATAGTTACTTCATTTTTTGTTTTATTTTATTTTGTTTATTTTTAATTTCCTCATGGTGCATAACACGGGTCTCAGCTAGTTGAGAGTGTTTGGTAAAAAAGTTAATAAAGTGTTTAAAAATATTAAAAATAATAAAAACAAATACGAATTTTAGAAAATGCATGTGATTAAGACACTGATAATTTTGTAATATAAAAAACAAGATACGACGACGACGGGAAAAAAATAATTTATTGGGAAGAAGCTAACTTTTTTGCTTTTAAGGGCAATAATGTAAAAACATAATAGCATGCATGAACCAACACTTAGGTGCATCCCGAATGAGAACATTTAGTGTGACATTTACAATGAATAAAAACTTGTTAATATGAATGTAACTGTCATTTTAAAATAGTGATTTTGTCATTTGGGAAATTTGTTTTCTTTTTAATTTTTTTTAATTGTAATTTTTTAATTTCAAGGAATTTGCCAAATACAAGCAACATGCATAGTTTTTATATATATACTTTCTTTTCTGTACACTAGATTAGTGTGAATTTAAATTGAACTTTTGGATTTGGGTAATTTACTATTAAAAAAATTGTGTTTGTTATATTTGTATATATGTTATAATAAATAATTACAATTAAAATTTTGTTGAATTTAAAAAATAAAAGAATTTTTTTTTCTTATATTAGTTCTTTAAAAACTATAAAAAATTAAAAGGTAAAAGACATTAACCTCTCTTGAGATTTCAATAATTCAAACATCAGATTTTAAAACTTTTAGGTACACTTGAAATTTACCAAAAAGACACGTACCTATCATTTAACTTTGTAAAAAGAGAGATCAATGTAATTTTTGAAACTTTAAGGAAAGTCTTTATCTTTTTGTAAAATCTTAGGGAATGTGAGTGTCTTTTACATAAAATTAAAAAATATTAAATATTAATGATGTATAAAATTAAATTTTAATTAATTTATTGTATATTTTATTTTTTCTTATTGCCTTCGGAACTAAAGCTGAAATAAAATTCTTTCATATTTTCTCTTGCATTCCTTATTTCTTTAAAGTCCCATTTGGAACTTAGAAAATACAAATGAAAAAAAATAAAAATAAAGGAATTCAATTTCTTATATTCGGTTATTAATTTTTTTTTAAAAATAAAAATATATTAAATCAATGAATAAATTATTTTTAATATAGCATCTAATTTTCCTTACTCTTTTTATCATATTAGAATAAATTTTTATTTTTAATAATATTTGATATAAAAAGAAAAATATAACTCATTTTTCTTTCATTTCCTTTCACCCATGATCCAAACAAACCCTTAAATTTTTTAAAAAATCTAAAAAATTATATAAATTATAAAAAAAAATTCATTACTACTTGCTGCAAGCCTTCCATTACATATCACTATCCTTTTCATTAATTAAATAACAATCAATTATGTAAATTTTGACACGGCGCTGCAAGATTAATTCAATTCATCACCATTAATTTTCTGCCACCACATCTTCTAAACCTAATTCACCTAATTCTAATAAATGATTTTTTAAATTTTAATTCACCTAATTCTAATAATTAATTTATTTTAAAAAACCCAATGAAAATTTCATCAATAGTTATATAATTAGATAGTATAACACAAATTTTAAATTTTAAATTATGAAAATTTAATTAAAATAGAGTATAAAATCAGGCTAAATTAAGATTCGAGAACTAGCAATCATATTCTTAAACTAAAAATATAAATTCTTGGCTTTTAATTTAAATATTTAGAAAATTAAATCAACAATTAGCATTTATTTATTTTATTTTATTTAAATTCGGAAATATTTAAAACTTGGGAACGAAAATGCTTACTCATGCCTTTTTTGAGTTCCTGAAATATTGCTTTTTTTTTTTTTTGTATTTCCGATGTTAATTTTCTATGGAGAGAGAGAGGGGGGGGGGGGTGGGGGATTGCGAAGGAGGAAAGCTGTCCGAGAGAACCCAGCTTTCAAGATATAATTGGGCAGTGTGTGCACGCGCGGTGGGCTGCGCGTTTTCTTTATTGGCCGAACACCGAAAGCAGCATATTATTGATCACTGTTCTTTCTTCCCCCTCCGACGAAGAAGCAAACTCTCCCCTCTCTCTAAATTCCTTCTCTCTCTCTCTCTAGAAGTTTTCCTTTCTTTCCTCTCTCTTTCTCTATCTGTATTTCTAGCTTGTCCATTCTTCCTCTCAGTAACGCCGTTAGAACCGGTCTATCCCTTCCTGCAAGCACCCATTCTCATTTTCAGCGCTTTACTAACCCACCTCTCTCCCTCCCTCCCTCCCTCTCTCTCTCTCTCTCTCTCTAGGGTTTGATTATTCAATACAAGCCTAGCCCATCATCACGATCATCATCATCACCACTACCGCCTTTCTCATTGTGTAGCAGAATCTGCTTGGGTCTCAGATGACGACTTCTGTGAAAAATAATTTCATGCCTCCGGGTCTGGTCTCCAATCTCCAAGAAGTGCTTCTCAGCAGGAAGGGCAACGAGGAAGAGCAGTCCAACAAGAAGAAAGATGAATCTGCGGAGCCCTCTTCTTCTTCTACCCCCTCCGATGCTGTTGGGGCTAATTCTGAGCAGGAGTCCTCGAAGCCTGTGGTTCTTGTGACTAATGGTGACGGGATCGAGTCCCCAGGGCTTACTTACCTTGTTGAAGCTCTGGTTCGCGAAGGCCTCTGCAGCGTTCATGTCTGCGCTCCCCAATCGTGGGTTTTCTGTGTTCTTAATTTTTTTTTTTGTTTATTGTTTGTTTCCGTTAATTTTCTCATTTTGGGTATGTGGGCTTCTTTGATTTTAAAAAATTGTGGTTTTTATTGATGCATTCATAGTTTCGTTCAGGGACAAATCTGTGTCGGGTCACTCGGTGACTCTCCGCGAAACGGTGGCTGTTAGTTCTGCTGAAATCAATGGTGCCACGGCCTACGAAGTTTGCGGTAAGGACTCTTTTTCCTTATTTATTCTGTTAATTCTTCTAACATTCTCAAGTTTTTGCAATATGTTTTGGATGAAAATGCCATTGGGGATTGTTAGAATTTTTTTTTTGTATAAAATGGAACATTCTATTTATCAAATTAACGTTTGTCGTTTCGTTTCCATCGTGTTCTGCTTGTAAGATTGTGTAAATTTATCGTTAACTGATTTCAATGTCAAATTTTCTTTGATAGTTTGGTATTCTTTTGCTTGAAAATTGTAAAGATTTTGATGTGTAAAACTTGCCTGTTTAATATATAATTTTAATTATATGAAACTTTGCTTGTAATTTTTTGTACGCAGGGACGCCTGTTGATTGTGTCTCATTAGCACTATCTGGGGCACTATTTTCGTGGTCAAAGCCTTTACTGGTATGCAGTCATATGCTGTCAGTCGGTTGCTGATTAGATTATTATATGGATTTTTAATCACCATTCCCGGGGGATGAATATATTTTTGATCTGATTTTCAGGTAATTAGTGGAATCAACAAGGGATCGAGTTGTGGTCAGCACATGTAAGTATTTCATAAGAGAAATTTCGCCTCTTAGATCATTGTGTTCCTATTTGATCTAACACCAAAATGTGAGTATAGCCTTTAAGGGCTTTTATAGGATATTAATTTTCCTTTCCAAGCATGCATCAAATGTTTGTTCAAATCTTGATTATTTTTATCTGGGAACTGATTTATTTAACTATCAATATTTTGCAGTACTTCTTACAGGCCTTTTTTGTGAAGGCTAAATTTTAGTTTATTTACTTGGGAAATCCTCCAGGTTCTACTCCGGTGTTGTTGCGGGAGCTAGAGAGGCACTTATGAGTGGCATTCCATCTATGTCGCTGGCACTGAATTGGTTAGTTGATGATCACTTTGTGTGGCTTTTTATCATTCTTTGTATTTATATGGTTGATATATGTTACACTTGGTGTATAACTATTATAGGAAAAAAGAAGAAAGCAAAGATAGTGATTTCAAGGATGCAGTCACTGTCTGTTTACCGTTGATAAATGCAGCAATAAGAGATATAGGAAAAGGAAGTTTCCCTAAAAGTTGCTCACTAAATATTGTAATTCCAACATCTCCTTTGACAAACAAGGTTTGTGTCTTAGATCTTTCAAGTATTTATGTTATGATAGTTGCTTTAATGAAAATCACTTGTTAGTGTTACATTGAATGAAATGTTTGCTAACATCTGACAATATGCATTTATCTCCTTCTGGTGATATTATTTATGCACGATCACACACACACCTGCCCACACACACACACATATCTAAGAAAAATATATGTCATGCCTTCTCTTAAGACTTCTCATATCATTCTTCCATTTCTATTGCACCATTGTCACTTATAATTTTTTGTGCACGAATAAGACTCTTCCAAAAATTATTGTTAATTTGTGACAAGCAGTTGGTCTATTTGTTGTAATTTTTGGTGCGCAAATAAGACTTTCTTCTAAAGTGCGGAACATGTACCTTAAAGTTCTAAGAAATTTGGTGCATATATATAGAAATGTCTGTGTATACCATACAATTAATAATTTTTTTAGAACTTTGGTGATGAAGATTTAAATGATTTGATTGGAATAGAGGAATAGTTGATTTGGTAAATTTTATTAGTTTAATTTGAATGTCTTCTTAAAATCTAGTCCTGATATGGAATACTGAGTGTCAAATGGCATGTAGAATTTAATTTTATTATTATTGTTATTATTATAAACTATTTGAAGATAGTGAGACAATATTTATTTAATAAAAAAGTTCTTGTATCTATATATGTATATAATTTGCCAAAGAACTAGCACAAGTCACGACAACGTAGTGGTTTGGTATGCTGCAGTATCTCCTTGCAGGAAGACCATTGTTTGAGCTCCTTCAGCAATGTTTCATATATATTTTTTGACAGGGTGCTGGATCAACCTGTATGGTCCACCAGGTCATGCTGAGCTCCCTGGTGGTGGCCAGGTTGAACCCAGTTGACCTGAAATCTGGTTTCGTGGTAATGCCTGGATTGTTAGGTAACCAGTTCTGGTCCAACCTAGTCAGACCGACCAGTCTGGCCTGTGTTTTTGAATAGGGTTGGTGGTGTGGCTTTGCATGTGGTTTGTGTGAGGTCCTCTTTGAGGCATTGCTTGTGAGCTCATGGGGGGTAAAGGGGATTTGAGGATTTGATATTGTGTGGGGACTGACTTGTAATTGAAGTTTTTCATTGTGGATTTTTTCGTGGAGTACTAGTGGATGCAGCTCAGCTAAGATATTTGCTAGGTTTGATTTCCTTATGATTTCTGTCTTCATTTTGTGCATTCTGCCCCAATTTTTTTTTTTTTGGCCTTCGTGGTTGGTTGGGTGAATGGGTTGCAGACACTTAGATTTCTCTGCGTGGTTGTTAGCTTGCTTCTTGTTAAGTTGAAGATAGAGGATTCAAGGGTATTGTCAAGTTGTAATGATGTGTATGGTTTATCTAGGATCCTTAATGAGCTCTAGGGTTTTGTGCATTCTACATTTCTACCCCTAACATTTTTTGATGCTTGGAGTTTTTACTACTACTGCTGCTGCTGCTGCTGCTGCTGCTGCTACTACTACTACTACTATTATTGTATCTTTCACTATGGACAACCATTTTGCATCATAATTTGTCTAGATATAAATTTCTCTTACACAATTTTGGCAGGGCTTCAAGTTGACAAAGCAAAGTCTGTGGAGATCCTCTCCCAGTTGGCTAGCTGTTTCTAATAGGCACCCAGCTGGTGGACATTATATGTCCAATCAACAAAGCCTTGGCCTCCAGCTTGCTCAGCTCAGCCGTGATGCTTCTGCTGCAGTGAGTTGCTCCCATTTATGTAATGATGCACTATTTGAATGGATGATAACGCACAATTTGGCATTATTTTAAAGATTTATATGTTTTTCTTCTTTTTCTTAGGGTGCTGCTCGCCGCCTGACAACACAGAGGAAAAATGTGGAGATTGAATCAGTTGGTGCTGCAGGAAAATCCGACTCCAACCGGGCAGTGAAGAAGTACTTCCGCCTAGAGGTATTAAAAAAAATCCGGAAAAGCTATGGTGAAAGTAAAGTTGAGACCGTCGTAAAATATTGTGCTTGGTTTTCAAGTTCAGTGGAATGCCTATCTCAGAAATGGTGTTTTTCTTGAAACTTCAGTCCTACAGTCGGGCATTCCTTGCTTCTTCTAGCAATCATTTCAACATTGAAGTTGCTAGAGGCTACCATAACAAATGAGGCTTATGAGTGTTTTGTTGAAGATAGATATAGTATGACCAAAGTTGCTTGTAAATGCTTTCAAAGATATTAGGGCCTATTTACTTCTGGAGGACATTTTTTATTTTTCATTTTCAGTTTTCCGAAAATTACAAACAGGCCAGCTTATTTTTCAGTTTTCTAACATTTGTAAAGAAAAAAAATGGAAAGCAATAAAAAGTTGTCATTAATGTATAATAGTTGTATTTTTCATTTTGAAATAATTACAGAAATTTCACTTTGTTTTTAGATTTCTTATTTCTTATTTAAAAAAGTTTGGAAAATTGTAAAACAAGGTGTCATTTTTCTAATTATTTGGAAATCTAGAAATGAAAAAAGAAAACTATTTCCTACCACTGAAAAAACCCTTTATTTTCTGCCTTCTTGTAGAAGTGGAAAACAAGATGGTGGTCTATATCTCTTTGGAAAACTGGAAATGGAAAATTAAATTCTTTTTCACAACTTTGTGGGCCCGTAGTTTTGTGAGAATTAGACCTGCATTTTTGCTATAAAACCACTTTCTGTGGTTTTTGCTTCAGCTGGTACCTGCTGTTTTGGTTGCTGTATTTGATTATCCATGAATATCTGTGTCTTTGTAGTTTGTGGAGAAGGAGCAGGAAGATGTGGACGAGGATCTAGATTTCAGAGCACTTGACAATGGATTTGTAAGTTAAAAGGATTATATATCTCCTTTTAGTGCTGTCGCTCTGCTCAGCTTGCAGATGATAGTTTAAGATGCAGGATTTTATGAAAATTAGCCATCTCAAATTTTGATAGTACTTCTACTAAGTTCAGATTTTCCATGATGCTCCCATTATCAATCATAAATCTGTAGAAAAATTAGTACGATCAACCCTGTGCAGGACTTTACATTTTGTTTCAATATTATCAATCAAACAAATGTTTTTGGCAACACAAAAGTGGTACCGTCGTACCGTGTGAACTTTTCATGATTTGTTTTAAAACTATACTAAAAAAAATGGAGAGGGGATTGCACTTGTTACAAAGATGTAGTGCGGACAGCCCTATTATTCAGCAGGGAAACTATTCATCTTGCAGAAATGCTGAGAGCTGAATAAACATGCTCTTTATTCTCATTTCAGATGCTATGGCTATCCAAATGGGTTGAATCTCATATTTTCTTGGTTATTTCTAATGCTCCCTGCCTCTTTCTTCATCGTGGTTTATTTTTTCGCATGGATTTTGGAAACACAGGTTGCAGTCACAGCTCTCACTCTTTCTCCCCAAATAGAGTCAAATGCTCAAGCGGCTGCATCAGATTGGATTTCCACCGCAGTACAAGGAGAGCAGTGATGCTTTTCGAGCCCGCACGATCAGTAACTGTGTACATTTCGAGATGCTGTCCTGTCATCTTAGTAAAAAAATCGGTTCAACATGGACGCTGATTCTGATTCGTGTTGTCTTTTAATGTTTTTTTTTTCTCCCCCTTATTTCCTTTTTTATCTTGCCAGCTTTAAAATTTTAATTTTAATTTTGGGTGAAGCAAATGGTTCACTTTGGAATCAATTTGGTGGTTATATTTCTTTCCTTTTTTTTCCTCCGAAAGTTTAATACTTGGTGAGCTTTGGGTGGGAGTCTGGTTGTATTTGGTGGTGCATTATGTAATTGGAACGGCCAGGTCTGAATTTTATGACCTTGTGCTTTGCTGGAAAATGACAATGCATTTTGTTCTACTTTCCTCCACGGTTCATTTCTATTATTTTGTTCAGAGCATTTTTCTTCTTGTGTGGAGAAACCCTATAGATGGATAAAGGAAAGTGTTTGGAAGTAGGGATTTTGGGTCTTGAATTGGGACTTGTATGGATATATAAATATAAAATATTCTGTTTAAATCCATGCAAATTCTGGAATAGAAATGTATGCTCTCAAATGCACACACATGGGCTTAGGACCCAACAATTCTTTAGCCCCAATCCTTGAAATTGGTCTTTCAAATTAGATCAAAATCATCAGTTCAAATGCGGTTTTTGCTTCATAGTTACGGAGTGCTGTTATGTATAACCCCCAATTTGAAAATAGTAAAATCATAATTTTTGCCCAGTGGTTGATAAATCATCTATCTACTAAAACCAACCTTAAAAAATGTTAAAAACCATAATCATATCCCATAAAGTTAGAATTATTGTATGCCTTCTAAAATGAAAAACTGTGATTGAAATGAAAAATGAAATATTTATTGCTCTCTAGCTCTTGAATGTGCACTTCTAATGGATAAAAATAAATAAATAAATATTTTAAAAAATTCAAATTATTTTCTCTATGACAAACAAACCTCTAAAAGCATCAAAGCAATGTTTTATTAAACCAATCAAAATAATTTTTTATTAAATCATTTTCAACACAGTTTATGATAAATGAACCATGCCATTTTTCCTGTATCTTGTGCTTTGCATTTTTAACGCTTCAAATTCAAATTTAACACTTTGTTCCATGACATAAAAAGGCACGTGACAAGCAACATGACAAAGCAAACCTAATTAACTATATAAACTACCAGGAGCAACCGAAACCAGACTCGCCGTGACGCTGACCAAACTCTCTATGCTCTCAGCCGTATCACTTCCAAAAACCCAATTCCCAAAACCCTCGAACACCTTCCTCTTCGGATCGTATGAAATCAATACCAATCTCCCCTTCTTCCTCCGCTTCAGCACCACCTGCCCGCTTCTCGTCACTCCCACCGGCCTCAGAACATTCCCGTCCGCCCCCCATCTCTCCGGCGGTGAAATCACGAACAGTTTAGTCCAGAACTCGCCCACGCCGTACTCTTTCATGACCCACACCTCAACATCCTTCGTCGCATAGAAGTTGTAAGCTACAACGCAGAGGCGTCCCTCCGCAGCCCCCATCAGCTTCTCCTTGGAAAAGATGTTCTGCGGCAGACTCATCTCCCGAAACGTTTCGTCCGCCATGTTAAACGACAATACAGAGACGTAGCGGCCCCGGTCGCCGCTGTGGTTGGTGAGCCAATGAACGGACCCGTTGAGCCAAACTTGCTCGCTGTAATAACCCGGAACCATATTTTGAGGCAAATTGCTGTTATCGATCTGTTTCCATGAATCCATCCTCAGGCTGTAAACTAGGGTATTGAATTTCACCAAGGGGTTTAATTCGTTGGACAAGGAGATTATCACCACTTTGTAATCGCCGGGGCCGGCAGCCAACCGGTGGAAGCCGAAGCCAACCTGGACGGGGCAGAAATTGGCAACGCCGGAGAAGGGGAGGATATGGGTTTCCATGGTGGAAGGGTTCCAGAGGGATACGGGCTGGTGGAGGTCAGCTGGGTACCACAAAGAGACGAGGCCATTGCAGGAGGATACCAGTTGGAACGATACGGAAGAGTTCGCCTCGCGGGAAGGGAAGTCGATTTGGGAGGGTCCGTGGTTGCAGAGGAAGCAGAATTTTTCTCTCCAACTGGGATTTGCGGCGAAGAAAAATGACTCTTCGATCCCATTGATGTTCTTCTTTTTCTTTCTCTTCCTGTTCTTCTTCATTATGAGTGTATCAGGAGTTGAAGACGAGAATTTTAGGTGGAAGTCGATGAAAAAAGGGTCGGAGATTAGAGAGCGCCATGAATTGCAGACTCGTTTGAATCGCAGGAGAGTCCTTGCGGGGAGGCGTATCAAGATCTCAACTATGACGTCAAGAGGTACTGCAACCTTCACGTTGTGAGTCATTGTTTTGGTTTCTTGAGATCTTGGGTTTGAGAGTGGCAACGAGAAAAAGAAGAAGGAGAACGAATCGGATGCTGTGTTCATTACTTAGGGCGGGAGAGAGAGAGAGAGAGAGAGAGAGAGAGAGAGAGAGAGAGAGAGAATAACATGCGGCACAAGGAAGATACGGCAGAGTCGGAAGGAAAGTAGGGTTCCTTGCAGAAATTTGTTTGCGTCGGCCGGGCAATATTAAGGAAACCTGGTGACGTACCTTGAGAAATTTTAGGAACCTGGTGACGTAACTTGAAAAATTTTAGGAAATAGAATCCAAAAAATCTGGGATTTCCCAATCTCTCTCTCTCTCTCTGCATTTTGAACACTGCATTCGCCATTAAAACTGCTTCACCATCGAAAATCTGGGCCGAGCGAGAGAGTATTGTGATGGTATTTCAATTCATGCTCACAATTTCATTGCAATGGAAAGATAATAGAAGAGAATCCAAATTGCGGCAACCTTTCTAGGCATTATTAATTATTTCTACATCTATACTACTTATGCACTTGCCCAGTTACCTTCGGGCTGTTATTCATTGGTTCAAAGCAGTGCCTCACACGTTCATAATACCCTTCAAACTTCAAAGCCTCAATTGTCATTCCTCTCCCACAGTGGTAGGAAATTTTTTCCCCCTCCATTCTCACTTCTTCCAACTGTTTTTCTCCCACCTATACTACCACTGCGCTGTTATGAACATGTACGACGGTGTTTATTTGGTTTCGAATGCATTTTATTCACTCACCATCTTTCTCTGCTATCTGACCATTTTCCCTGTTTCCATGTCTCTAAGATTTCCTCTTATATCTAATCAAAAAATTGTCTAAAATATTCCGGTTCTCCCAGCACCATATAGAACACATATTCTACAGTTCTTCATCAAGAATTTAGAGGAATTGCTGATTTGAAGCACCAGGCAGATTTGTCAGTGATTTTTGTATTTTGGGAAGCATCTTTCTTAGTCTGCTCTTCCTTTGAAATTTATAAATTTCATCAGCCCTTGCATTTTTAAATTCGTGTCTAATTCATAATCCACTACTCATATCATTTGTCATAACTCTGCAGGCAGGCAATACTATTAGATATGCCTCCGGGCCGGCTCTTCACAATATGGGGCCTAGGCGAATGATTTAATCAAGGACCCTTAATATTTTTTTTAATTTTAATTTTTATTTAAAATTAATTTTTCTAACTTTTTGAGATGCAAAATCACTAATTAAAGTTTTATATTCAAGATTTTCAAGTATTTCTTTTTCTATTCATAACATAGCCAATCCATTTAATCTTTCTTGTAACATAGTTGATCGCAAATAATTTTTTATAAGTTTAAGTTTTGAAAAACTTCTTTTTGCAGAAGTTACTGTCACAGGTATCGTTAATAAAATTCTATAAGTAATAAATGTATTTGGAAAACAATCTACCTTTTTTATAAAGTTCAATGTTTCAATTGGTGTACTCATTTCTTCCAAATTTTCTTTTAAAATTCTCAATTCTGAAAATAAATCAAAACCATTAATATCTGAATGTATTCCACATTTTAAAATATTCTCAAGTGTCAAACATTTTTGTTCAAATTATTCTCATCTAATGATTTTAATATTTTTAAATCATATAAAAAATCAAAAATATTCTCATATGTTTGAAATTGTTCAAATCTACTCTCAAATGAAATAATAGCTTGATCTATTATGTATAAGAAAAAATTAATCTTAAAAGATTCTTCAACTGAGTGTGTTGTATCATCATTAGCATTCTCATCAAATTGTTTTTTCCTATTAATTACACATTTTTTACGAAATATAGGTTCGATATTCATTTCAAGTGCAATCTCTTTTGCTGAAATCATAGAAGATATAAATCCATTCTCCTTATAATTTTTTAGAAAAACAATAAGACCTTTTACTTGATTAATGGCGACATCAATACACATATCTTTTGATTGTAAATTTTTACTAACACAATTAACAGCAAATAATATGTCATACCAAATAATCATTCCTAGTAAGAATTCAAAATTTTCCATTTCATAAGTTGCTATACAATAAGATTCACTCTTTATTTTTGGATCATCACTAGTTTTTTCTAATTGAAGCAAAGCATCTCTAATTTGAGAAGTTTGAAACCTTATTGCCTTAACACTCTCTATTCGACTTTCCCAACGTGTTTGTGATAATGATTTTACAGTTAAATTTGGTACATATTCGGTTAAAATTTTCCATCGTTTCGTAGAAGAAGAAAATAATGTATATATTCGTTGTACTACTCCAAAAAAAGTTATAACTTTAGAACAACAATTAGTTATATCACAAAGTACTAGATTAAGACTGTGACAACCACACAGAGTATAAAATGCTCTATAATTTATATCTATTAGTCTCTTTTGTACACCTTGTTGTTTTCCTTTCATATTAGATCCATTATCATATCCTTCCCCTTTTATATTCTCAATACCAAGTTCAAATTTTTGTATGACATTTATTAATTCATTAAAGAGTCTTTCTCCTAACGTATCATCTACTTTTAGAAATTCTATAAAATGTTCTTCTATTTTAATTGGACTTGTAGAAAGATTCAAATATCGTATTATTAAAGACATTTGTTCTTGATGATTTACATCCGGAGTACAATCGAGTATGATTGAATAATATTTTGTTTCATTGATTTGCTTCATAATTTTCTTTTTGATATTAAGAGTTAATAAATTTATCAATTCATTTTGCATATTATGACCAAGATAATGATTATGAATTTCACCATGTTGAAAATGTCGAATATGTTCTTTTATTATTGGATAAAATTCTGCAATCATTTCAATTAAACTTAAAAAAATTCCATTATTCTCTTGATAAATTCGTTCATTTTTCCTACGAAATGTCAAATTATTTTTAGCAAGAGTTTTCACAACAGAAATAATTCTCAATAATACTTTTTTCCAGTGTTCTTTTTCTTTGTTAATTTGTTCTTCTATATTTTTATCAATTGTTGTATTTTTTAACAATCTTAACTCTAAATCAGCCCATTTACTCATATTGAAAATATGTTCTTCACTAATTTCGTGACTTTTAAGTTTGGTACTAAGATTTTTCTAATTTTTACACCCTTCATTAGCTAGTTGTTGGTTATTTAATTTTTGGCCAAATAACTTACAACAAAAACAAAATACTCTATCTAAATCTTTAGAATATATAAGCCATTTTCTATCATGTTTCTCTTCATTTGATAATTTTCGAATATAATGTATATTTGAAAAATGTCTTGAATTTTCATTTTTTGGAAAAATTAAATCATTATCTCTAATAGGACTTTTTTCAACTAATAAATTTCGTAATTTTGTATCTATATTTTTTCAATATTTTGGATCATAAATATTATCATCATTATTTTTTTTTTCTTCTATATTGTTAAAATGTCTTTCAAAAGAAATATCATTAGTAAACATTTTTTGTATATCAATGTTATCTTTATCACTATTATTATTATTATATTAGATTCTAATTCTATCTCTGGAATTGATTGCTCGTTTCTTGGAGGATTTTCATCTTGTTCATTTATATTTTGCTTAGAACTAAAAATAAATTCATCAAGAGCTCCCTTTTGAGATGACACTAATTCTTCTATTTTTTTCTTTCTTTCTTCGTTTTTCATATCCGGATTCATATTTTCTTATTGACATAGTTAAATTTCAAAATTAACATTATAAATTGACAAATTATGTAAACAAATAAAAATAAATTTAATAAATCTATAGAAATAGTAGATCGAAACAATATAACCTGATTATTATTATTATTGCAAATCGATCGGCGAGCGAGACTTTAGAGATATCGGATTCTTGTCGGATACAACGCTCTAACCTCAAAACTTCCAAAATCTAAGAAAAAATAGAAAAAAAAAAAAAAATTCAGAGTGAAAATAATAGAAAAATAATATACAAACATTGAAATCAAAATTAGAGTTGAAGAAAATTACAGAGAATCGGACGCCCGAAAATGATGAACACAATAGTTGGAGTAAAAATCATAGAGAGACCAAGAGATGAGAGTGAGAGAGTGTGAGAGATGAAAAAAAAATTTTAGAGAGACTAAGAGAGAGAGATGAGAGTAATAGATAATTTGAAATACAATAAAATTGTTAGTTGGGAAGTATAAGACTTGAAAATATAAATTAAATTATATTTATTTTATATTTTAAAATATAATTTTATTTATTTGTTAGTTGGGAAGTCAATTATGGGAATAGAGCAAAATAAATAATATTAATATTATTTTATTAAAAAAAATTTTGGGATCCTAAAAGTATATTATTATATTAAACAAAAATTGAGGGGCCCCAAAAATTTGGGGGTCCTAGGCGGGTGCCTTAATGGCGTAAGGGCAGAGCCGCCCCTGTTAATGCCTCATAGATGTTTGATTATATGTTTGTTGAAACACTGCTGCCAAACTATGTGCAACTGTTCGTGTGGGAGCCCTTCCAAGTGATTTCAACCACACCCCTTGAGCATACTCCAAAATAGATATACAACTTACAACCATTGAGTTTCATTATAAAAAAAGCTCATTCACTCTCTCTAAGAGTTTAATCTTCTTTGATTGAATCTGTGTTTGCTTGCCAACAATCTTTGTGAAAAAAAAAAGAGAGGAAATGAAAGGAAATGATGATTTTTTAACCATATAGTGTGTTTTTTTTTAGGAGCAACTTCAGCAAAACAACCTGCATGTTGGACATGATGTGAACCACCCGTTTTATGAATTTTCATTTTGACTATTCCATGTATAAGCAGCCTTTTATTTTCAAGATTCACATAGCATACCAACTTCAAATTATTGTATTTGGCAGTGTGAATGTGGACAACTGTTTTAAATGTTTTATTTTACAGGAGACAATCCATCTTTAGCATCATTAGATAATGAACATAGAGCAACAGCAGAAAACTCACAGGACACAAGTAGGGGAAAGAACAAAGATCCACAATAGGCCCAATCACATCTAGAAGAAAATTAACTACACGCCTAGAAAGCATAAACAATTTTTTTTTTTAAAAAAAAAGAAAAAGAAATATGTGAACAGAAAAACTGTACAAACTTACAATTAAAACTCATTTTGGGAATTCAAATCAGAAATATACCAACATAGATTTTCATGCTTCATCAATTACTATCCCGAAGATTCATCAATTTGACACAAATCAACAGTTGCAGTGGACACAATCTGTTCAATTTCATTGTTTTTTACTTTTGGTTCATTGGTGTGGGCTACACATTAGGAGTTAACCCATCTCCATCCATACCCCTTCTCAATGTTTTCCAAGGTTTGAGCCAAAATCTCAAACGTAAAAGTCTTAGATTCTTACTGGAATGTCTTGTTGTGGGCATTCAATTTTAATTTCAATTGTTTTGTTGACCATACCTGAGCAACCTTATGTATTGATGGGTAGAGGGGACTCATTCAATCACTGGTTGTGATTGAAACTCAGTGAGGATTGCACACAAATGATTTCAATCTGAAAAAAAAAAAAATACAAAGATGAATTTAAGATACAAATTTCTCTCTTCTCATTGATTATTCTCCCTCACTGCACCGCACATTACATTACACACACACACATCTATTTATAGCAGAAGATGGACGATAGGTAGAATTAAATTCAAACAAGTAGGCTGAAGTTGGTGAAGAGTTGGTGGCCATCGATCTCCAATGTCAACAGAAGTGGCTGGTTGGTGCAGCTACCGACGACTCCAGTCAAGTTTAATTTTCAACATCCCCCGTTAAACTTGACTCTCCTGATTTTGTCATTCCGAGCATTGTCTTTAGTTTTGCAAAAATATCATGCCCGAGTGGTTTCGTGAAAATATTAGTAATTTGATCATACGTTTTGCAAGATATCAACTCCACTTCTTTATTTTTGACATGCTCCCTGATAAAATGATACTGAGTATCAATATGTTTGTTTTTTCATGGATATTGGATTCTTCGCAAGTGCAATCGCTGATCAGTTGTTAATGTAGACTTTTGTGGAGTTATCTTGAAGATATCCTAAAAGCTTTAGTACATTCCTGATCCATATACCTTGACAAACAACTGAGCTGACATTAACATACTCAGCTTCACATGATGACAGCGTTACGATGGGTTGCTTCTTCGATGACCATGTGAACACTGTATCTCCCATGAAGAATGTGAATCCAGTTGTGTTTTTTCTTTCATCAAGATCTTTTCCCCAATCGCTATCTGAATAGCCAATAAGTTTTTAATCACCTCTTGATGAATAGGACATACCATCGGTGATGGTACCCTTGACATAACGGAGTATCCTTTTTGCTGCATTCAGGTGGGACTGGTCAGGAGTCTCCATGTATTTTCTGACAAGTCCAACTCCATACAGTATGTTTGGTTTAGTGCACGTCAAATACCTCAAACTTCCAACCAGATTCTTGAAATATGTGGGGTCAACATCTCCTTGCTCATTCTTTCTCAATTCCAATCTTGTTTTAACTGGAGTTGTCACATGATTGCATTTGTCCATCCTAAACTTATTCATTACTTCTTTTGCATAGTAGTTCTGGGAGATGAAGATTCCCTTCTTACTTTGCACGAATTCTATGCCAAGAAAATGAGCTATTTGGCCAATATCCGTCATTTTAAACTCTTTGATCATGCTCCTCTTGAAAGTGGCAAACATCTCTAGATTTTTGTCGATAAAAATTAGATCATCAACATATAGGTAGGCAATCAGCATGCTTCCATCTATCGTCATCTTCATGTATAGCTCATGCTTGTAGGGACACTTCTCAAATCCATTCTTCTGGAAATAGTCATCAATCGTTATGTTCCATGCATGAGGTGCCTGCTTTAAACCATATAGTGTTTTCTTCAGCTTGTACACTCTATCTTCTTTTCTTTTTTTCACATATCCAAGTGGTTGATCGATATAGATCTCTTCTTCTAGAAAACCGTTCAGAAATGATGATTTAACGTCCAGCTGGTGAATCTTCCATCCATTTTGTGCTGATAGTGAAATTAGTAATCTGATGGTTTCAAGCCTGGCAACCGAGGCAAAGATTTCTCCATAATCAATCCCTTCTTTCTGCTTGTAGCCCTTGACGACAAGTCTTACTTTGTATCTCTTAACTTCTCCTTGAGCGTTCTTCTTGGTCTTGTAGACCCATTTCATACCAATAGTTTTGCGGCCCTTCGGGAGATTTGTCAACTCCCAAGTCTTGTTCTTCTCGATGGATTCAATCTCCTCATCCATCGCTTTTCTCCATTTGTCTTCTTCGTTAGCCTCCTCAAAGTTAACTGGGTCGCTGGTCAACAATAGACAATATAGTGTAACATACTCTTCTATTGATTTTATAGTTTCATATAGATCAGTTAGATTATGAGCTCCTCTAGGCCTCATGTATGAGATTTCACGCTTAATTGGTGATGGAGATTTATTCCTCTGTGGTGAACCATGTGGAGGTGTCTGCAGCTCGGGAACTTATGACTCGATAGCCACTTCTCTTGTCTGTGTGGGTTCTTCTTCTTCAAGTGTCAATTCCGTATCTTTGGAAGATTCATCCTGGTCCTACTTCCAGGATTTATTTTCTTCAAAAATGACATCCCTACTGTGAATAACTTTCTTGTTGATGGGATTGTATAGTCGATATCCCATGGTGCTGTCGCTGTATCCAACAAGGATATATTTTTCTCTTTTGTCGTCCAACTTTGTCCTTCTTGCTTCTGGGATCTTGGCTTAGGCTATGGAGCCAAACACCCTAAGATGACTCACACTGGGCTTGTGAGTACTTCAGGCTTCATGTGGCGTTTTGTATCAAGACTCTTCGTAGGACACTGGTTGAGTAGATAGACGGCACATGACACTGCTTTTGCCTAAAAATTCTTAGGCACATTCTTATCCTTTAACATGCTCCTGGCCATGCTAAGGATCATGTGGTTCTTCCTCTCAGCTACACCATTCAGCTGGGGAGTGTAGGTCGGTGTGAACTGTTTTTGAATCCCTTGTTGCCTAAGGAGTTCCAGGAAAGTTTCTTCCTTGTACTTTCCTCCTTGGTCTGATCGGAGTGACTTGATGTGATAGCCATTCTGTTCCTCCACAAGAGTTTTGAACTTTTTGAACACTTTTGACTTCCTTTTTTTAGGAAGTAGACCCAAGTTTTCCTACTGTAATCGTCAATGAAGGTGAGGAAGTATCGATTCTATCCATTTGAAAACGGCCTCAATGAACCATACACGTCTGTGTATACTAGCTGAAGCGGCATGGTAGATGTCGAGTCGGCTTGCTTTCCAAAGCTGTTATTGTGTTACTTGCTCAGAACACAACTTTCACATATCACATTTGGATGGTGGATGTTAGTTAAGCCTTTCACCATCTTCTTGCTCCCTAATTATTTCAAACTTTCAAAGTTAAGATGTCCGTACCTTAGATGCCATAGCCAGTCTTTGTCTTTGATGATAGCGCTTAAACACCTTGGTGTATCATGTTGAATGGCGAGCAGAAACATTCGATTCTTTGCCATTTGTACTCGAGTAACGAGCTTACCTCGAGCGTCTATTATCACCATTTGCTTATCTCTGAGGCTAATTTGGTAATCTTTCTCCACAAGCTGTCCGAGACTAAGTATATTAGTCTTCATGGTTGACATATAGTACACGTTGGAGATAAAAGCATGGTCTCCATCCTTCATTTTGATTAGGACATTTCCTCTTCCTCAAACTGAGACTTTAGAGAGATCACCAAATGATATATCTCCCTGAACTTTCTCATCAAGTTCATTAAATAGGTTCTTTCTACCAGTCATCTGATTGTTGCTCCAGAATCAAGGTACCAAACATTTTGGTCCTGGTGGGTTGAACTGTGTGCCATCAGCATCAACGATTCTCCTTTGGCTTTCTCTGTAACGACCTCAAATAAAATATAACATTATAAATAGAATGGTCAACTAGAACCCGTGGGTAACAGGGACACCTGTCAATCACAACAAAAACTTAAGCAACAGCAAGTATAAAATCTCAAACATCCATCCATAAAACATAATACCAGAGTTTACTACTACATCATAAAACTGTATTTTATATACATTCTCATAAGTGTCAAAATAATTCTAGGATCAAATACAAAATAATTCTGATCCTAGTACAAAATCTCACCCTCCTATCGGGGTAATACTATTGACTCCACGGCGGCTACGACTCGCCGGTCACTCAGGGTCTCCTGAAAAATATATTAAGTTCGGGAGTAAGACACTTTTCAGTAAGGGAAAATAAACTAAATACAGCTGTGTGGCAACATGAATATTTAATGTAATTATACATATACAGTACATTTCATATATCTGTAGACATTTATCATAACATACTAAATAATCATATGCTTTTATAATTGCTGATAAATCATGTCGTATGTAAACATCTATTATATTGATAATACTGAAAATATACCCAGGATGAATAGCTAACTAATGTCATGTATTACCCCTATGACGGGTTGTGTAGCCCGAAGGCGGGACCTAATAATGGCTGGCCGACCACTGCTGAGTCAAATATGTCTGTAAGTACGATGGGTCCACCACACCTTGGTCCGAACTGCTAGGTGGACGTCTACAACTTTACACTGAAGCTACACCGACTATCCATCTCCCACGCCCTTGTGGGGTGGTTAGCACTAATCTGAACATAGATATCTGATCTATATAGCTACAGTACCGAGCTCCTGAACTGAATTAAACTAATATTCGAGTTTTGATAACATATAATATATAATCATATAACATCTTTCATAATTGCATAAATATGGCCTTGCGCCAAATATTTCATATATCACGACCTTGCGCCGAACATTTCATAAATTACGGCCTTATGTCGAACATTTCATAAATTACGGCCTTGCGCCGAACATATCATAGTATCATTCTGAAAATAAATCATTTAACATGTATTTCAACATTGTAATGTACTGTACTTTTCCATAATTTCTCAAAACATATCCCATTCTTATATTTGTCATATCATGATATTCTTAAATATAAAATCATATTCATGCCACAAATTTGCTGTATAAAAACCATATATTGTATTCTGAAATCACAGTTGCTGGTATCTCATACATATATATACATTTTAACATAGTAATAGTATTTTTCTCAAACGTACATTTCCTTCGTAATATACAGATATAATATATACTTTTCCTGAAAATAACTTTTCTCATAAATAATAATAATTTGTAAGAAAGTAACTGCTTTAGTTTATTCCTTTACCCGACTACTGAGAAAGCCTCCTAAAATATCCTTGTCTAACCCCCGTAGGATTTCCTGATCAATACCTTGAAACTGAAAACTCTCAGTATTAAACTTCAGTATTCTCATGTGTACATCATTTCCTATAACTACCACAAGATCAAATTTGACTTAAAAAACCTTACCTTAACTTAGGGATGATTTCCAACTTACTTTCACCAACGATCCGCTTCGGCAGATTTGGAGAGAACTTCCCCAGGAGCGTCATGGTGACTTCGAATTGTCGAACCGGTGTAAATCCAGCCCAAAATCGAAGAGAGAGAGAGAGAGAAAACCGAAGGGAGGAGAGAGAGGGAGAGAGTTGCTTAATTTTGAAGTTAAAAATCGGATTTTTGATATATATAGAACTGGATTCGTCGACGAGCCACGTTATTCGTCGACGTATCCTTCAATAATTTCGTCAACGAAATTCAGTCCTCGTCGACAAAATTCAGTTGGCTCAAAACTCTCTTGGTATTCCTTTGTCGACGAAATTCAGTCTTCGCCGACGAATTTTCTTCTACCCTCATCGACGAATTTCCTGTGTTCGTCGACGAGTCCTCTGGGTATTTCCTTTCTTCTTTATTATTTAAATTCCATATTTATTTGGGTTGCCACATTCTCCTTTTCTACAAAGTTAGCATTTTCATTTACTTCATGATTTTGGGGATTACCTCTGCACTCATTGTTATAGTGTTTGTACTTGTGGCAGTTGTAGCACTGAACGTTTCTCTTGTCTACGTTCGGGCGGTTATTGTATGCCCCTCTTCTCCTTTTTCCTCTGCCTCGTGGGACATAGTTATGTTGATTGCGTCCTTCTCTAGTGGGACCTCTTCCACCTCTGCCACCTTCTCTAGAGTCAAAATTTCCATAATTTCTTCTAGGAGATTTTTGGCTTTGTCCTCTTCCTTGTTGTGACATCCCCCCTTTGTCGTATCTATCTGTAGTGAGGGACAACTTCGTTTGAAGAGCTTGCTCCAGTGCTTTATCATCACTCCTTCTGTTGACTTTCTGCTCATGGGTTTGGAGTGAGCTCACAGGTTCTTCTACGAACATGGTTTCCAAATCTTTTGTTTCTTCCATGGTCACATCTATATAATCATATTTTAGATCCAAAGATCGCAAAATTTTCTCACAAATTCTTTCGTCATTGAGAGTCTTTCCATTTCTTCTCAATTGATTTGATAGTACTATAACTCGTGTATAGTAGTTAGCAATAGATTCAGTAGATTTCATTTTTAAAGATTCGAAATCACCTCGCAATGTTTGAAGACGAATCTTCTTCACTTTGTCTGCACCTTTGTGTGTTTGATGGAGAGAGTCCCAAACTTCTTTGGATGTCTTGGCGGAGGCGTTGATTTCAAACGTGACCTCATCAAGGCCTTGGCAGATTATGGACTTCGCCTTGCAATCCTTCTTTCGATCGGCTCGCAAGATCATTCTTTGAGCCTTGGACATAGATGCTTCATCTTCTTTTGATGGGGCTTCTCTGTACCCATCTTCAACGATGTCCATGACATCATGAGAACCTAGAAGGGCTCTCATTTAAATAGACCAGTTGTCATAATTCGCTCGTGTCAACTTTGGAATAACAACTTATGTAGTACTGTTAGCCATTTGATTTAATATATAAAAAAAAAGAGTGATGGGGATAGATTTTGGCAAATCTGATGCCACCAATGTGTTCAGAAGGTCGAAAAATTTTAGGAACCGGTTTTGGGTTGTAACGAATCGGTCAAAATGACGCTGAACCGGTTAAAAGAAGTTCTGGACTGTTTTTTTTAAAAACGGTTGACTTAACGGAGTTTAACGGCGTCATATTATACTGTTAGGACACATGGCGGCTTCTGGGCGTGCCGCGTGTCGGCGATAGGACGTGGGTCTGTTAGCCGCGTTTTGGGTTGCTGGGTCGGGTCTCCAAGTCGGATCTCACCAACCGGGCGAGGAAGACACGTGTGGGCGCGTGGAGCGCGTGACGTCGGTGGTCAGTGTCCTTGCCGGCGCATGCGGCGCGTGTGGAAGATGCTGTTTCGTTTGTCGGTGCGTGAGGGCGCATGTGGGGGCTCCAGGACTCCGTTTGAAGCATGGTTTTTACCTTTGAAATCGTCTCAACGTGAATTTCACAATGGTATGCTTAATTTTGGATTTTGAGCAACTTCAAATCTGGGAAAAAAAATCGAATTTCCCTCTGTTCGCCTCTGTTTGGAGAATTTCAGTGAACCTGGACGCTCTAATACCACTGATAGGTGGAGGGGACTCACTCAATCACTGGTTGTGATTGAAACTCAGTGAGGATTGCACACAAATGATTTCAATTTGAAAAAAAATACAGAGACGAATTCAAGATATAAATTTCTCTCTTCTCTCTGGTTATTCACCCTTACTACACCGCACATTACATTACACACATCTATTTATATCAGAAGATGGACGATAGGTAGAATTAAATTCAAACAAGTAGGCTGAAGTTGGTGAAGAGTTGGTGGCAGCTGATCTCCAATGTCAACAAAAGCGGCTGGTTGGTGCGGCTGCCGACGACTCCGGTCAAGTTTAATTTTCAATATGTATATGGGAAATTCATCATGTTTGAACTGCTGCAGGTAATTAAAAATTGCCTAGAACTATTCTATTAGTAATGAATATATCTAGAGCTAAAGCATACTTATTTCTAGCTTTAGTTGCATGGTACGTTCATTTTTTTGGAATATGTATGTAGATTTGTTTTGCATCCAGAAAATTCCACAATATCCAATGAATGTCGAGTAGAAGCTGCTGCTGGCATAACACAATTTGGCCTCTCTTCTGAAAACCACTCTCTAATTATGATTTTCTTAAAAAAAGGTTTGTTCAGAGAATCTAACAGGCAAAAAAATTCCATGGAGTCTTCCTTATTTATTTATTTATTTTTGGGGGGCAGGTGGGGGTTTATTGTTGTGAAGTAGAGGGGAAAGAAAGTCATTCTATTCCAGAATCATTAATTGATTCCAAATGGGTGGAGAAGTTTGGAATAGATACATTTTTAATGTTACAAATGCTACAACAATGAACAGCAGTGGAGCCCCCAAATGCCTCCACTGTGTTGTGTTTAGATGTTATGGTAAGCTCCTAGCAATAAAGCAACACTAGCAGAGTTTGTCATGAAGGAAACATGAACAATGGTGTTCGGAGTGAAAAGTAAGCGAGAAATCCTTTGCTCATGTTGTGGGGTGGAAAAGTGAAGGACAATGAAGAAATATGCCGTTCCACTCATTTCTAGGAATTAAAGGTAATGAAAAGAAAAAAAAAAGGAAAACTTAAAAAAAGTGGGAGGAAACATTTTCTTTTTTATTTTCTTCCATTTTTTTACTTGGAAGTGCCATCCAACTGAAGCACTCCATGTCTTTGTAATTATTAGAATTCTAAATCTGTCCAGCTGTGTTTTCTTGAATTATATGACATCATCCACTGTAATAAAATGAACCCAAAGACTTCCCAAGTCTTTAAAGCTACCCAACTTAATACGTGGAGATAAAGCGGTGCATTTGAGCTAAATGAGCCAATGAGTGGTACCCCTTCTGCATCTGTCTCCTTTTTGCAATAATCCGTGTCCTTAATTTTGATTGTTGAGTTCATTTTCTCCATCCAAAATTGGCTAGCTTCACCTATTGGATGCAATCAAGAAGCTCCTCCCCTGTTGGAACAATTTATATTACTCCGTTTGCTTCTTCCATCGATGACTCTCTTGACTCTGCAGGAAAAGATGTTTCTGAGTCCTCTGTGACTTGCTTTTATCTGGCAAGTTATCCATGAAACCTTTTAACTATTACAGTTTTGTTTGCTCCTGCTTGTTTCTGTTTGGGAATCGGGAAAGTTATGTTTTCTTTTGCTTGTTCCTTTTCTCTTTTAATTGCCTTATTTTGACTTTTAACGAGCTGTTGTCTGTTTTATTTTGCAGCTTTGCAGGAGATGATTCTTCAAGTGAGCTGCTCCTTTTATTTCCCATTTAAAGATCAAACCTAGTGCAGTAAGGTGTTAAGAGGAATCATGGATTCTTTGCTTGGGACATCTCTCCCTCTCTTTGTCTCTCATGCGTGTTCGCTCATTTGTGTGCTTTGCACCTCCTTTGAATATACATATAATTATATATATATCTTCAATGTTATATCATGCCTAATATTACACAGTTCCCTTGATGTTTTAAGAAGTTCGGTGCATATAGAAATGTCTGGGTACATCATATGATTAATAATATTTTTTTGAAACTTTGGTGATGGACATATTGATGATTCTACTGGTATGGAGGAATTGTTGATTTGGTAAAGTTTAAGATGAAGTTCTTAAAATCTAGTCCAGGAATGAAAAACTGAGTGTGAAATGGCGTGCATAATTTAATTTTGTTATTTTACTTTTTTCATGTTTGATTTAAGTCGATCAAATGAGAAAAATGACCACTAGTGGGCGGGGAAAGAGAAACCCCTGTCTTGAGAAGACAGCTGTTAGAGGAAGGATTTTCACAGATGATTTGAAGTTTGAGCAGGCAAATATTGGCTGGAAGGTCCATGTATATATTTTGCTTTTGAACGAATTCAATATTTGTGACATTAGTAATTAGGATATATGAATATAGTAAAAACTTAGATATGTACAGCTACCTAGCGTCAGTAAAGTTGTATTGGTGTATTTAGCTGCCACAAGATTATAATAGTTCCATTATACTTCCATGTTCAACTTGAAGCATACTGCAGACAGTCTGGGTTTCTGATGCTGGTGGAAGTTGAAATAAAGCTAAAAGAAGGTCTTGGCGAATGGCCTCAAGCCTTCAGATACTATTTTTCCTGCTGTTTTTCCGTTTTAAGCTGTTGCTGTGCCAGTATTATCTTATGAGCAGCAATCTTATCAGTTTCATGAATACCCCATGGAATAAGGTGGGACTTGAGGAGAGGGGTCTGGTATGGTTTTGTGCTACTGCTTCCATTGATTTTCTGCTACCGGGCATGATCTTTTAGCTCTTGCTCATTCTCTCTCTCTCTCTCTCTCTCAGTCCTCCGTGGACATATCCACATTCCTACACTCTTTTTTTTTTCCAATTCAGGCGATCATCGGTCACTTAGAAGTATAAATGTTTCCCCTTTGTTTCTGTCTTGCATCTTCAAATAATCTTCACATGTTTTCGGTACCTCCTCCGCTCTTCACAGGTTTGTTTGGTGCGCAATCTCTGCAACACTACTCGCAAAATAATCAGGTACACCATTTCACTCCTGAATTTCTCCAATTTTGTGTTAATTTTTCAATCTCTGTTTTGTGCTGCAAATGCATGATTAAATATCTCATAGATAATTTTTAATCTGAACCAAAATGACAAACATTAATGAGATAAACAATTTACATGTAGAATGGGCAGTCTGCATTTTCTCACCTGCACATAGCCCCAGCCCCCAGTTGTGTAAATAGTATCCCATCAATCCCCCTGGTTTTGTAATCACAACTCCTCAAAACACTATTTTCGTCAAAAACTCTTTAATAGTGTCAAGGGTTTTTGCCGTGATTGGCATTGACACTTTGTAGTGAAGTACTATGAAAATGCATTGGGTCTCAATGAAGTTTGCAATCACACATTCAATAAATTAGTGTTTGATTTTTATGTGCTGTGTTCTAGCCTGGGCCCAATGGTTGAAGTGTGCCTAGTGGTCATTACAGTATTCCTTGCACAATCTTTTCCACTTTACTAATTATATTCTGTTTTTTTACAATCCTTTGAAATTCAAATTGCTTTCAAATACAAAATAAGTTGTCAGAATAGAAAATAATTTAAAAATATTTTTCAAAATTTTTAAATATAAATTTAGATAATTGGAGAATGAGATGGTATTTTTCTGATTATTTAAACATTACAAATGAAAAATATAATTGTTTCACATCTGTCGTCAAATTAAAAAATTCGGTAACTTTTTTTTTTTTGTAGTCCTTTGGAAATAAAAATAAAAATTGAAAATTATTTATTTATTTATTTATTGTAGTTAAGTGGGCTTTTAATGCTTTTTGACAAAATGCAAAAAAATATTGTCAATATTAAAACCATCATGTCATTAACATAACTTGGTATTATTCTTATTGTGACACATTAGTATACGATACTTATTTTCTGATGGTTAGAGAAAGGGAATCTTAGAAAAATGCGAGTGGCACAATAAAGATAAAGTTTTTACTTAATAAAGTTTACGTCTATCATTTTACATCTTAAGGATTTCAAGTGCTTATAATAAAGATAAAATTTAGTAAAAGTTGAACTTCTTTCGTACCCTTTCCTTCTCCAAAATATAATCTTCATTCCAAATGATTTCAAGAAGTCTTGAGTTAAGAAAGAGCGTTTTAGATGAAAGTAGAGTATTTCGTGAACATTCCATAAAAAAAGAAAGAAAGAAAAAATTGAAAAATAGTTAAAATTAATAAACTACTGAGAAACATGAAGAGCAGAATTTCACTAGGTCAATCTATCAATACTAAAACACAAAGTAATCATAATTGTATATAATCGTAGACATGAACATGTAATGAATGCAAATTACTATTAAAAATTATCATTAAAAAATTGTGACGTCTAATCTTTGGCTAAAATTAATTAATTATTTTTTATTTAATAAACAAAATTTAACAAATCATGGATTCCAAATTTTCTATTATGGCGATTTTGCTGCAATGGCATATTCTATGAATGACTAGAATTATCCAAATTAATGGTATAAACTCAGACTCTCATGGGAACTGCAATTCGTCAAAAATCCTTAAACCTATGTCTCCTATCAATCCGATTCCCAAAACCCTCCATCATCTTCCTCTTTGGATCGTGAGAAATCAATATCAATCTCTCCCACTTCCTCCTTCTCAGCAGAACCTGGCCGCTTCCCGTCACTGGATTTCTGTTGCACATACTTATATTACTCTGCATGCTTGCTTCTTCTGATATTGATGAATATCTCACAGAACCAAATAAGCAAGTGTTCAATTTGCTGTTATCATTTCTGAGTAGGAACACTTCTTGGGATCTCAAACACTTCTCCAACACTTCAATTTGCACTTATTATTTCTTTTTCATTATATGAATTGCCGTCTCTTCTTTCCTTTACAGGAGATGATTCTTCACGAAGTGAATCCATCTCGTTAATGCTTGATGTTATATTTGAAACTAATTAAGTAGTCTGTGAAATGTAGTATTCTTTGTTTCTTTGGGCTGATTTGATTTCTAGTTGCAATACTAATATCGAGCAATTTAAATGAATATCACTACAAATGTCATGGTTGTGAGGACTGATTCCCATCTCTATAATTTTCACATTTGTAATGGATTCTACTTCCATTGTGGTGTTCTAGTTTCACCTTTAATATATGAATGAGATGTAGGTGCGCTTAGAGATGGTATTATAATTTCATAACCACTTATTTATACGCTTATGTTGCGTTTGGGAGCATGGATTTCATACCCTTGGATTTGGATTTGGAATAGATTCGAATAAATTTCAATACAATTTTATATTATATTTTATCCAAATTCAATACTATTCCAAATTTAAGGCCTATCTAAATATATGGTTAATGCATACATATTTATTTATCTATCTATCTATCTATAATTCGTCAATAAAGTTTCTTATTTCCATATTATGGTTGTTCAGTTGAGAAAATTTCAATTAAGTTTGTGCTAGAGAGAGATTCTTGAGTTTTATTACTGTTGTTACTATTACATTGAAACATATTCTATTTTTTTTACTTTTATTACAAAGAAATAATTTTTATGAATTTAATGGATAATAAATACCTATTTATTTAGGTTGATATTGGTGTCATGGTTGACACGAGGATTCTTATTTGTTAAAAGGGTACTTTGAACTTAGAATGAGCATGAAGAAATTAATGGTAGACTTTTTCTATATCCTAATATTGGGAATCGTAATTTGATTAAAAATTCTTATAGTAACTATTCTTACGACTTGTGATTAAATGAAAAAACTCTTTAAAATCAAATTCAAAGAATATTGATAGGAAATTTTCCAGGACAACGATCTTAAGAACTTCCAACATAAATAAAAGGGAAAGAAGTTAGATCTGCGGTGAACAAATCAATAAAAGGTAACACTTTATTTTTAATATTTGGGAATATTTAAGTACTTAATTATATACATACATACATACAATATTTAATTTAATGTATCTGTTAGGGATTTTTAAAAATTGTTTCAATTTTTTTTTTTTTGAGATGAAGGCTTCCTCATTAATTATCTGCTAGACCCATTATAGAATGCAAGAGACTTGCATACAGTACTAGTTCTATTGGGCTGGGCTGGGCTTGGTTGGGTTGAACAAAATTTCAACCCAACCATTTAAACAACTAGTGTATTGTGTTGTTTGGGCCACAAACTTGGGTTAGCTCAACTTTCCAAAAGTTGAAGCCAATGCCTAAGCTAAGAGTAGTTGCGGTGCACCCACTTGAATATTTGCCAACTATCATTTCATGTGTAAGGCACACTACTGAGAATAGAGTTAAAAAGAGCGGTGCAAAGGTGTTGGCACGTAAGAAGGAGCATCATGAGTTCAAACCTCAGTAGACACACAATGTATGGCCTGAGGGGTGGATTTGTTGAACGTTCAACCGGCGCCCAGAAGCCGTGTCCGCATTTGGATTTACCTGGGTGGCGCATCAGGGGGAAGGTAGCTGCTCACGGGGGTTTGGTGCTACACTTGGGGGGGGGGGTCCAAAGGGCTCGTCAGTGGCTGGAGTTATCACATTATCAGAAAAAAAGAAAAAGAAAAAAGTGCAGGGTTAAGAAGAGGCAGGGAGGTATTATACTTTTTTCAAGTTTGTGAATGAAAACTAAAATTCATAATCATTATGTCTTATTATTTCCAAAATTTGGCTGAAGTAAATTGGCATGGATGTATGTGGTCGAAAGATAGTTTATGAATCAGAAGAAGCCCGAAGAAGAACAATCTTCTACTACGAAAAGTTTCAATTAATTTCTCAAGAGACATTCCAATAGATAGAATTAATGAAGTTAATTCTTTTTTATTGATCCCTCCATTTTTTTATTATTATTTCTGTTTAGGTATTAGAAATGCCTAATGAAGTTAATATTGAGATAATCTATGATATTCTAAGTAAATGGTTTGCAATAAAAAATTTCAAGACGCATATGATAGTCTTAATTAGTCAAAACTTTTCCTTAGTTCTTTGAGAAATTTCACTGGTAAGTTTATTCCACATTAAAAAATTAAACAATGAGCTATTTATTTAAATGGGTGAAGCCAATAATTTAGATCTAATTAAGAGTTTTCATTGCTTTCCAAGGACTCTATGATCTATTTCTTTGGAGTGAAACTCTCCAAATTTCTCATTCTTTGCAAGAGTTTTGTACTATGGTACTGGCCTTCGCTTCTCAGTTGCTGTTAGCACCAGAGGAGTTTATGAGTGGGCTTCATATACATGGGTGAGTACCAACTTGACTCAAGAGATTAAGCTTATTGGGTCTTAAACCCAACTATATATATGCTTACCCATCATCCACTCAATTTTTTCAATGTGAGACAAACTCACAAGTGAAATTCTCAATAGTTCTTTGGTTTTCTTTTTACAAAGCCAAACTCTTTTGTATATTGATTATTCTTTTCTTCTATTCTAATAAAAAGCATTTTTAGCCCTAAAAAAAATCAGTTGAGCTTGTAGGAGGACTCAAAGCAGTTGGGTCCTAAAAATGCTAATCTCTTGAATGATGAATGGATTTCTTATGGTTTCTAAACCTTTTTGTGGTTGATTAATGACTTCTAACTTCTTGTATGAAGCCATGAATTAAGAATGACTTTTGTTGAGTAATTGAGACTCGCAATGGTAAGAAAGATCATATCCATGCATGGATGGACAATCCAAAAACTATGGCTTAAACTTTTTTGAATAAAGTTAGCGTGTTCTGATTAAGCCCATGTCAATGAATTTTCAATTAAGATTTAACTACATGTTTGATACAAATGAATAGAATGGAAACGAGTGGAATGAAATCAAATTTATAACTTGATTTTATCATACTTGTTCAAAATTTTCATTCTATTCTTTTCCTACTTTCATTTCATCTGCAAACTAGTCAAGATCTATGAATAAATACATACTATCAGTAGCAAGCCTTGCGTTTACCTTTCTTCCTTCTCCTAAACACACTCATTCCATTCCATTCCATTCCTAGTTCAATCATTTGATTTTTCAAACCAAATACGACATAAAAAAAATTGTAAATTGCAAGGAATTAATTCACTACTCATGATATCAAATGCAAATTCGCATAGTATCAAACGCAGATTAATAAAAATGACGTCAATATTATGTAATCACATGCATATAAGCTAAGCTGCAGGGACTAACAATAAACATCCAAAACAAAGACACTAATGTCTGTGCTGTGTTGCACTCATGGGTTAGCTAGTTAGCTGGATTGCAGGAATACTCCATTCCTCTAATTCATCTCTCTCAGCAGCTCAGTAAAGGATTAAATCAAAATGGCCTACCTGCAGTCATTCATGTACATGCGTGATCTGTCACCCTGAGCAGACAAAGCCAAAATCCAAAAAGAAGAAAATGTATGAACTGCGCGCTACCTGTTGGGATCCACTAGCCCCAGCAGCATCAGCATGCACATATATATACATACGTACATATGCATATACATATACATATAGTAATTTCTCATGTAGAGAAATCCATGCATTAATGGCTGTAGTACCTCATCAGGCAAACCAAATTAATTAAAGACCCAGGTAGTACTCCACTCTCAACCCACACATATGGCCCAACACTCCCTCACACCATTTGAACCACCCATATACATATATACATATCATATCATATTTTATATATATATGCATGATACACAAATCTAGGATACTAGAATTAATTAATTACTAGGGAAGAAACAAGCTAGTCATATACATACTATATGCATATATATGTTTAAGCGGGAGCAGATAGACATGCCAAAGTACCTAGCTACACATTTTTCTCTTTATTCATCAACAGCAAAGTGCCTGATTTACTAGCTACACAGACATTATATAATTAAGAGAGCTTGAACTTGAACTAGCTAGCAACGTACATTTATGTTTTCCCATTAATGCAGTTGCCCTTGATTAATTAATTGCCCTTATCCCTTCTGTATGCTACTAATTAAATAATTAAAAACAAACTAATGCATTAATTGATATGTTCAGTATTGAATCCATACAAGGCAAGCGTTATTAATCAACTAATTGCCCATTCAATTACCAGTAGTACTAGCTTACTGGCTGGCTGCTAGCTAGCTAGCTACGCATGTCTCTCTCTAGAAGTCCCAGCTTGCAGGGGGAAGATTAGGGTTCACGAGCTGGCTGCATGAAGACGGTGACGACGACGGAAACGACGACATGATCAACGCGTCAATGTACTCCATCTGATTGCTCGTCATCGTCGATGCCGTGTGCAAATCGTGGACGTAAGACGGTTGCGCCTCCTCCTCCGCCGCCGCCGCCTGCAGCTGGAAGCAAGGGACCAGCACTTTGTCCGATATTGATGTAGATGGATTTGCGCACTCGGTGCCGTCGATGATCTCGCAAAGTTTTGGCATGGAGGCACCCGCCGAAGGCGCTGTCGGGATGCCCCCCAGACTGATAAGTTCGTCAGTGAAGTTGGAAGCTGCAACAAGGGTTTGAAAGATATGATCATCTTGGTTGAGATCATGGGGGTGCAGCTGAAGTTGGTATCCCAGTGGGGGCCATGGGGACGGGTCGAAGGGCGACGGGTCCGGTGGGAGCGCGATCGGAGGGCCTAGATCGACGGTGCAGTTGATCTGATCTGATTTTAGGGTTTGATCAGTAGGATGCTGAAAGCTGGTTTGGAGGATTGAGAGCGGAGTGGGGAGGTGGAGATGATCTTGTGGGTTAGGCTGATCATGATGATGTGGGGTGAGTATGAGAGTGGGGCTTGGGTTGATTGAGCAGAATGGTTCGTTAATGGAGTCTGGGTTGGGGTTGGGGAAGGAGGAAAGCTCGGAAATGCCATGAGAGATGAGCTTCTTCTTTATGCTTGAGTTCCAAAAATTCTTCACCTCATTATCTGTTCTTCCTGGTAGGTACTTGGCTATCTGAGCCCACCTGCAAAATTTTTTTAAAAAACAAAAAATCAGGAAAGTAGATGTCTTCTTGATTGATTTTCTTAATAATAATAATAATAATAATAATAATAATAATAATAATAATAATAATACTACTACTAAGCCTGTCAGGGTTATATGGCTCAATGGTAAAGGGGGGACGAGGAGCAGAAAGAGATTTTTGAGTTTAATTCCTCACTGGTCATCTCTGAATTATCTGGTGCTGTCTATGGTGGACGTGATGAATTTCTTCTCCGTCATTACTAATAATAATAATAATAATAAGAAAAAGAATACCTGTTGCCTAGAATTCTATGGAGTTCAATGATGAGAGCTGCCTCTTGGGGAGAGAAGCTCCCACGTTTTAAGTCTGGTCTGAGGTAATTTATCCATCTTAGCCTGCAGCTCTTTCCGCATCTCTGCAGGCCTGCACCATCATCAACAAACCCCAAATATTGGTTTTTTAGAGAGAGAGAGAGAAACAAAGTGATTATGGCTTTCAATTCATGTAGATCTCAATTATTCATAATCCCACAGGATTTGTACAGAAAGAAGGAAAGAGAGAACAAAAAAAAAATGTGGTGGCATACATATGTATATATATATATATATATATATATATATAAATTACCTGCAAGCTTGGGAACAGAACTCCAGCAACCATGTCCATAGGTGGAAATGTAATTGATTAGTTTCTCATCCTCCTCTGGCGACCATAGTCCTCTCTTAACCTTCTGTTTGTTGCAGCAGGAGTGGTGTCCCATTCTCTCTCTCTCTCTCTTTGCAGAGCAGCAGCGCAGCCAGTGGCAGATGATGAAGGAGATCAGTACTGGGGTAAAGGGTATTATATATTTTTAAAAAGAGAAAAAAGGAACAAAAAGTGAACAGAGTGGGAAAGCCAAGCTCAGCCCTACTTCGGCCGAAAAGATGGTTCGAAGAAAAATGTGACGAACAGTTGTAAGGAGGGAGAGATTGTGGACGGTAGCTACAGTTAGCTAAGCTAAGCCAAGTCACTGTATGTGTATGAGCACAGCACAAAGAGGCTGTGAATTTAATGCTGTGGAGGTGTACCTTGATGGGCCACATTGGGATTTTCGTAAAAATGCCAAGGACACAGTCTCCTCTCCGGGGAGCCCCCGTCACGTGTCATGCATGCAGTGAGAGGGTCTCGCTTCTTCGACACATCCCACTTGGGGGTCCATGAAGATGTGGTAGCTAGCTAATTCGTAACACCCAGATGCAAAAAACTTGCATCATCCTTTGGGAATGTGTAGATTTGTTAAAAAATTGATAATTAATCAGTATTTAAACTAATTAATTAAGAAAAGAAAAGCACATTCATCTTTGATGGAGATTAGTCGAGATAATGTATTTCAAGAGGATCGGACTAATTCCTATTGCACCTAAAGGTCTACAACATATTCTCTATATATAATATATTTCGTATACTAATAGTAACATATTAACCGTTAGTTTAGTATGATATTATATTTATTATTAAAAATTATATATGTAGCAATTAATTAGAGAGAATTAAGAGGTAATTTAGAGGAGTTAGTATACATATTATTGCTAAGGTGGGGTGGTGAGATGTGGAGCCGCCCATTGTACAAGCGATGGGATTTTGTCCCAAAATTAAATTAGGCCTACAATGTGAATTATTGGGACATCATTACCGAGTTGAAGCTTGGGGTGTTTTTTCGTTGGAGCATGAGGAGGGAGGGGCCCAAGCTACTTAACTCCTACATTTGGGACAAAAGATAAAAATAAAATTGTTCAGTCTAGGCATTCAGAATGTACTGATGACCCTTCTCTTCTAATTTAGTCTCTTTTAAAATCAAAGTTTGGTGTGCATACACCTAGCAAATTTGGAGACTATCGTTACACAAAGAAAAGAAAAGAAAAGAAAGGAAAAGAAAAGAAAAGAAAAGAAAGGAAAGTGTCATTTCTTTTGGCAGCAATTAATTGAGCTATAATTGGTTTTTGCTATTTCTTATGTTATTTTGAGGTATTGTGCACAAGTTTGATTTTAGATTTATTCTTTTGTTATTATTACTACGTGGGGATGACTTGATTGTTAGTAATGATCTTATTGAAATTTGTCAGCTCAAAATCTCTTCCGGTCAATATAAATATCTTAATGGGTCTCTTAAACTATTTTAACTTATATGAATACTCACAAACAATATGTCTTCTCTATTGACAGTCTTATCAACTTGTCAATGTATAATTTTCATTCCGTGACACAATTACTTGACCTAATTGATTCTCAAACATAGGTCAGTGGTCACTTCATTTATTACCTAGAATTTGAGGGGAGATGTTATGAATGTATTAAAATATATGTAGATTTTGTAATGCGTCTATAACATGCCATTTATTTGAATAAATTTGGTTTAGTATTGTGTATATATCCTCTCCGATCTTGTTGTATATGAATACAAATATATTTTCTTCTTTCTCTTGCGTTCTCTTTATTGTGTGACATATTTCTATAAGTACGTACATAATTAATTAATTGCGTTAATTGGGATAGGAAAAAAAAAAAAGGTGGTAAAGCTTAGCTTTGTTGGTTCGAGTAGTAAGAGCGACTTGTGACTTTTGTGACCCCAAGGTCACGAGTTCGATTCTCTCCTTAAGAGTTTTTCCTAGTGAATTACCAGAGGTGTGTCAATGGGCGGGCGGGGTTTTCACCCTCCCAGGTTTGGTGCTGCACTATAGTATTCAAAGTGGCGCGATGGTGGTTGGAGTCCCTGGGTTATAAAAATAAAAAAAAAGATGGTAAATTTGAAGGCTATAGAAACCAAAAAAATAAAAATAAAAATGCCCGTATGTGTGTGGCATTTACCGTATTTCTGCGTATTACATGGGTAATTATATTTGATTATATATATATAAAAGAAAGCCAATATCCAATGACTAGAGATAATTAATCACTGGCTCTGTTAAAATTTGAATTAATAAATTTAAAATGTGTTTAGTGTGTGTGAATATAGTATTAATTGAACAAGCAGAATGGTACAATGATGTTACTTCGAATTTGGAAAAGAGGGCTGGGAATGCCTTTGTCATGTAGTTCAATTCTATATTTTTATAATTTTCAACTTGAGATCTTAGAATTGGACGGTAGAAGAAAGAATATTGACTGGGTGAACCTCTTGCAGTATGGTACCATTTGTTTGAGTTACAGTACAATATATGAGAGGTTAGTTTCGAATTTTCATATGGCACTGTATATACATATTGTAGCGAATATTGATGGAACAAAGCTCCCGTAGTATGGTATAATTTGTTTGAGTCAGAGTGTAATATAACTGTATATGTTAGTTTACATATTGTAGCCAGAGCTTCCTTAAGGCTGTTTTTTTTTTTTTTTTTTTCCGGATTGCGAAAATTGCATAAGGATTCAATAGATATTATAGTCACATTATTATACGTAAATTAAGGGTTTTCTTCTCCCTTCTAATTTTTTTTTTTCTAATTTTTGTATTTGTTATGTGTGCGCATGCATATAGTCGTAAGACATAATTTTATAATAAAAAAGTAAAATAAAAAATAATAAAAAAAGTATGCTTTCCATGATCTTCCATTGCAAGCAAGGAATATATATATGTTGATGTACTTACTTTAATTTAAAGTTTAAAGATTAATAATAAAATTAAAAAGGGTCCTAACAGCGAAATATATATGTATGTATGTATGTCTGTGTATGGTCATATGCATATATGGTTGATAAAAGGCTTCCTTACCATGCCTGCATGGGCGTGAACATCTTGGCTGCATGCTGGTCATGCCCTTGCACACTTTTTTTTTTTTTTTTTTTTGCCTTTTTTTTTTCTTCTCTGTTAAATTTTGCTTGAAAAGAAAAAAAAAATGAAAATAAGAAGAAAGTTATTTTTGATAATATTTTTTTTTCTATATATCGAATATTATTAAAAATTAATTTTTTCGAATATGATTAAAAACTAAGAAAAATTAAATAATGAGTGAAATTAAAATTTTATTAATTGATTTATTATATATCTCATTTTTTTTTCATTTTTTTTTGATAGCCAAACACAAAAAAGTAGACTTCAAAAAAAAAGACACTAATTTTTTCCAAAGTCTAACAAAAAGACCCGAACTTTGTTTGAAGTTTCAAAGATCCTATATATAAACCTATGTGGATCGTTGATTTTTGAAATTTTTATGCTCCATGAAACTTTTAAAAATTTATTAATTCTATCCTTTCAACCTTGACATACATGAAGAGGCATAAAAATGATTATAAATTAATCATCCCGACCTATTGTTATGTCTTTGTATGCGTACAAAAAAGAAAAAAAAAAGTTAATATCTTGAAATTTCATTCTGCTAGCTGAGAATGATAAATTAATATACATTGAGAGTATAAGTACTATTTCAGAAATCAACTAACGTAATTTTAAGCGAAGTTAGTGTCTTTCACTCACTCAATATAATTGAGTTATACTGAAGAGAAAAATTTCAAATTATAATTCAGATGAATAGTAATCGATGAGCGAGAATGAAGATGATAGTGACGATGACAATTAATGAATTAGTAGGGAAAAGAGGGCGACAAGGGCTGCGATGATATTGGCGGAGATGGGTGAAAAAAATGAATCCTGGCCTTTCTTTTTGCTACCTTTTCCACAAGACATGGGCACACAGAGGATCCACCTGTCTCCACACTTGACATTAATCCATCTATTATAGTTTTTTCTAAAGAATAAATGGGTATGGATTGGTTTCAATTATAGAATCATGAAGAGGCTAATTTATTAATTCGATGTGGGGAATGCTAGCTAGCTTATGTCTTAATCTTTGGTACAGACTAAGAAGAATTTGCCTTCGGCCAACACTTTCCACAAGTATGGGGGCAGGGGAAAAGTGGGACATTTCCTCCTTCCACTTCAATCACCCTCTCTCGGAAACTTTCAATGGCATCTTTTGTCTTCAAGAGGAACTTTGGAGAGAATGACAGTCAATTAATTTCAATCTTGAGTGTCTAAATGCATTCTTTGATTTGATTGGATCGGATGCCGAGTTGCATAAATCATGTCTAAGGTACACGTATGATACTGTAGTGATATATGGATCTATATACATATGGACCGTACGATCTCATATTTTCGCGCATGATGTATGTTGGAAAAGCGTTACACGCGAATCCTTACCCTAAATTCGTTGTACCCATTCAGACCTTATAAGAAAAATGATTTTATTTAATTTGCTTCGCTTATCTTTTGTACCTCTAGTGAATATATTGTGCTTGTAGCAAGCTTCATATTGTCGAATCAATACGGTGATCCATGTTAGTGTTTATAGCAAAAGAATTTTGAAGAAACATGTTTAAAAAGATATATGATTTTATAAACTAATTATACAATTTACTTGCCGTGTCATCAGACGAAGATGGTCGTATAGTATTTAAGTAAATCAATACTTATGAGGGCTTTAGTGGGTGTCAAAGACATGTATGAAGATGATACTAGAAGCCAACATGGCCATGAGTTAAAAAGGAGTCAAAGTAGAGCACATAAAGTTTAACATGTAGTACAAAATGTGATGAAGTACATTAAAAAGAAATGGTCCTCAAGAGGTATCTTGGGACCAGTATTTATCTTAGGCATGGGATCCATTTTTTATGTGAATCTAGGACATGACCAAGATAAAATTTTGAGAGAATTACTATTTTTGAAAAGAAATAAGTATATGAAAATACAAAAGTATGAGAATAGGTTATCGAAGAGAGAGTGATATCGATGACGCATAACCCATCTGATTATTGCCATTGACTGACTAACATATGATCATGTGATGGATTGACATTATTTATTGAAAATAATTGATATAACCTATACAAACTCTTTCCTTACACACATTTCTTTTAATACTGTTTGGCGTGACATGATCATATATAACCTATAATTCCTTAAAATTGAAAAAAAAAAAAAATGAAGAATAGGGAGTCGGAACATAAAATATAGATTGAGCACCAAATCAAAGTACAGGTTTGGAATATGAATAGCATTTTGAAAAAAAAATAAAAATTGAGTTTTCCTTTAGAAGAAAGGTGTTAAAATCCCAAGTATCTTTGTGAATAATGAGTACATTAGGAAAGTGGGTAAATGTAGAAGATTATATATTTTTCTGTAGGGGGATTATTTCCTTGTTTAATATAGTTGATTGTATTATATAATGTAAGATTGAGATGTATATAATTAGAAGAAGAAATATAGAAATTTATTATATCTTCATGGTATCAGAGTTAGGGTTTCTAAACCTTAGTTAGCAATGGAAGACAACATCCTCAACAGTAGAGGGTCGAGCTCCTCCGCAACTCTCGAGGGAGACTCTGAAGTTACCTCCATCATGGGTTCGAATGGGCTAGACAACTTAGCCTTCCCACTCTCGGTGGAGAGATTGAACGAAAAATTTTTTCGTGAATGGGTTCAGTCCATCAAACTAGTGATTGAAGGTAAAGGAAGGTTGGGATACCTTACTGGCAAAAGGAAGAAGCAACCCTCAACCGACGTAGCTGCTCTGCAAAAATGAAAATATGAAAATTTCATGGTGATTGCATGGCTCATAAACTCGATGAAGCCCTCGATCGACAAGATTTACCTATTTTTACCAACAGCGAAGAATATCTGGGAGGCTGTTCGCGAGACGTACTCTGATGCTGAAAGCTACTCCTAGATTTTAGAGATAAAGACTCAATTGTGGCAGCTGCGGTAAGGAGAGAGAGATGTCACCGATTACTTCATGGAGATGACAACTCTCTGGCAGGAGCCTGACCTAAGCGTCGATGAAGAGTGGGAATGCCCTGGCGACAGCATTTGCTATAAGAAGAGACTCGAAAATGAACGAGTCTTCAAGTTCTTGGCTGGCCTCAACCATGACCTCGATGATGTGCGAGGAAGGATCCTTGACCGACGCCCCCTTCCTTCTACCCGAGAGGTATTCGCAAAGGTAAGGCGTGAAGAAAGCCATCACAGCGTGATGATGAAAGGACCAACTGGACACACAGGGGATGAAATATCGGCCCTACTCTTAAGAAATCGCAGTGTTATGATGAAGGTTTCGATCGGACATACAAAGGATGAAATATCAGCCCTCAACTCACGAAATAATGATGTACTGGCCCTAATCTCATAAAATTAGATGGGTACAGGACAAAGGACACATAAAGGGAAACTATGGTGTGAGCATTGTCGCAAGCCAGACCATTCAAAAGATACTTCTTGGGAGATTCATGGAAAGCCTGCAGATTGGAAGCCAAGACAATATAAAAAAATCATGGGTATTAGGCTACCAATGATAGTTCAATTGAAAAATCACAAGGTAAAAAAACCAATAATATCACTCCAAGTAGTGCACTCAGCCCTGAGCAGTTGGATCAACTATATAAAATGTTTTCCTCAATTCAAACATCGGGCCAGTCTTCCACTGGTTCTTTGGTTCACCGAGGTAATTATTTGTCAGCATTAAATATTATATCCCGTTACAAATCACCATGGATAATTGACTCGGGTGCATATGATCATATGACTGGTTATTATCAATTGTTTTCATCCTATTCACCATATGCTGGAAATTTGAGAGTCAAAATTGCAGATGTTCTCACCTGTTGCCAGTAAAGGAAGTATTCGCATATCTGACTCTGTAACTTTAAAATCTGTCCTACATGTTCCCAAGTTATCTTGCAATTTGTTATCCATCAGTCAGTTAAGAAAAGTCTTCAATTTCTTTGCTAAATTTGTTTCATCACATTATGTTTTTCAGGTTCTATCATCGGGGAAGACGATTGGCACTGCTAAGGTGTATGAGGAACTCTACTACTTTGAGAAGACAAGCTTGAGTGAACAATGTAATACTGCAATTTATGGTTCTGCATCTATTTCTAGAGATAGTGAACCTTTGTTATGGTATTCTAGGATGGGTCACCCAAATTTTCAATATTTAAAACATTTATTTCCATCTATTTGTTCAAATAAAATGTCTTCTGAGTTTCAATGTGAAGTGTGTGAGTTTGCAAAACACCGGCGTACTTCTTTCTCAACATCCATATACAAACCATCTAGCCCATTTATTATGATTCACAGTGATTTGTGGGGACCCTCAAGATCCCTCAGTCGCACCCATACGAAATAATTTGTTACTTTTATTGATGATCATACTCGTTTTTGTTGGGTTTACTTGTTGAAAGATAAAACTAAAGTTCGTTCCATTTTTTTCAGTTTTCATTCCATGATTCAAACACAATTCCATACTTACATTCAAATTTTACGTACTGATAATGGTATGAAATCTTTTAATGATATTATGGGAACTTATCTTCAAGAAAATGGGATTGTTCATCAGAGTTCTTCTGTGGATACCTTTCAACAAAATGGGGTTGCTAAATGAAAAAACAGACATGTACTTGAAGTAGCTCGGGCATTGATGTTCACTACAAACATGAAAACATATTTTTGGGGAGATGTCATCTTAACAGCTACACATCTCATTAATCGAATGCCGTCGAGTACTTTCCTTTGCCACTCCTCTCCAGAAATTCCAGGAACATTTTCCTACCTCTCGAATCCCCTCCAATCTCCGCTGAAAATCTTTGGCTATACTGCATTTGTTCATGTTCATGGTCACCATCGGGATAAATTGGATCCTCGTACCGTTAAATGTGTCTTCATTGGTTACTCCCCTACCCAGAAAGGCTACAAATTCTATGACCCTATCTCAAAAAGGATGTTTGTTAGCCTTAATGTCACATTCTTTGAAACCACTCCTTATTTCCCAAAGACGTCTCTTCAGGGGGAGAAATGGAGTGAAGATCGGTTCTTTGACTTCTTTATTACTGAATTAGTTCCACCTATTGAGTCTCCCATTGCTTCATTCCTTGACCCATCTACTGAGCCTCTCATTGCTTCACTTCCTGACTTGTCAAACAAAAAATAGCACTTAACCTCAAGGGGAGATGCAGGAAAGCAAAACAACACAGACATACTTGTTTACTTAAGAATGCTGAACACAAAGAACAGGGAAAATCTCATACCTAAGGCACCAAGAGCGTTGGAACCAATGATGGCTCCAAACAACCATAAGTCCACACCCAATCCCGATCTGGTAATAGATAGTCATGAGCTCTCTTCTTATAGTCCTGTACCTGATGACATCAATTTACCTATTGTAGTCAAAAAACAAACCAGGTCATGTACTTAATATCCCTAGTCTAAATACATGTCTTATAAAAGCTTGTCTACAGGATATTGTGCTTTTGCCTCTAACCTTGATAGGATGAGAATTCCAAAGAATATTCAAGAAGCTCTGGAAATACCTAAATGGAGGGAGGCTGTCGTGGAGGAAATGTGGGCTCTGGAGAAAAGTGGAGCTTGGGATGTAATGAATTTGCTGAGAGGGAAGAAGCCAGTTGGCTGTAAATGGGTTTTCACAGTGAAATATAAATCTAATGGGACAGTTAAACGATATAAAGCCAGACTTGTTGCAAAAGGATTTACACAAAGTTATGGCATTGATTATAAGGAGACATTTGCACCAATGGAAAACTTGAATACTGTTTGGGTCCTCTTGTCCTTGGTAGCCAACTTAGATTGCTCACCATAATAACTTGACATTAAGAATGCATTTTAAAATGGCGAGTTAGAAGAAGAAGTCTACATGACAATACCACCAGACTTCAGTAAGAAAGGTGAAGAAAATAGAGTGTGTAAACTTAAGAAATCCTTGTATGGACTCAAGCAATCTCCCATAGCATGGTTCGATAGATTTGCAAAAGTAATAAAGAACCAAGGTTATCGACAAGGACAATCAGATCACACCTTGTTCTTCCAATAGTATTAAAGGGGTAAGAGAACAATTCTAATAGTGTATGTTGATGATATAATCTTAACTTGGGATGATACAGTAGAGATGGAAAGATTGAAGAAAGTTGTAGCTACTGAATTTGAAGTTAAAGACTTAAGACAAATGTGGTGCTTCTTGGGCATGAAAGTTGTTAGAATGAAAAATGGTATTAGTGTCTCTCAGTGAAAGTATATCACTAATCTCCTAATTGAAACTAATATGCTTGGATGCAAACCTAGTGAAACCCCGATTGAAGTAGTAAAGAGGGCCGAAGACTGTGGAATACTAGTTGAAAATGAGAGGTATCAGAGATTGGTTGATAAGCTAATCTACCTATCGCATACTAGACCAGATATTACATTTGTGGTTAGTGTGGTAAGCCAACACATGCATTCACCAAAAGAAACTCATTTAGATGTTGTGTACAAGATCCTTTGATACCTCAAGGGCTCCCAGGGCAAAGGACTCTTCTTCAAGAAATGTGAAAGCAAGGAAGTAGAGATCTTTACAGATGCAGATTGGGCAAGATCAGTGGAAGATAGAAGGTCTACTACCGGTTATTGCACATTCTTCTGGGAAAATCTGGTAACTTGGAGAAGAAAAAAACAAAATGTAGTGGCTCATAGTAGTGCCGAAGCTGAGTTCATGGCAGTTGCTCAAGGAATATGTGAAGGACTGTGGTTACGGAAACTCTTGGAAGAACTACAGGTCCCGATGAAATTTCCTATCAAACTCTATTGTGACAACAAAGCAGCCATTAGTATCTTTCTCAATCTAGTTCAACATGATAGGACTAAACATGTGGAAGTAGACCGACATTTTATCAAAGAGAAAGTTGAAGAAGGATTTATCTGTATGACTTATGTACCTATCAAGGAACAAACTGCAAATATCTTTACTAAAGGGTTGGCACGACAAAACTTTGATGATCTCTTTAGCAAGTTGGAGATGATTAATATCTATGATCCAACTTGATAGGACTAAACATGTGGAAGTGGACCGACATTTTATCAAAGAGAAAGTTGAAGAACGATTTATCTGTATGACTTATGTACCTATCAAGGAACAAACTGCAAATATCTTTACTAAAGGGTTGGCACGACAGAACTTTGATGATCTCTTTAACAAGTTGGAGATCATTAATATCTATGATCCAACTTGAGGGGAAGTGTTAAAATCCCATGTATCTTTGTGAATAATGAGTAAATTAGGAAAGTGGGTAAATATAGAAGATTATATATCATTCTGTCGAAGATTATATATTATTTTGTAGATGAATTATTTCCTTCTTTAGAATAGTTGATTGTATTGTATAATGTAAGATTGAGATGTACATAATTAGAAGAAGAAATACAAAAAATTATTCTATCTTCAAAAGGCCCACCCATTTCCCACGGCTTCATAAAAAAGGTGTGCACAATTTTCTTCCATGATGCAGACATCTTTGAGTAATATTTATGTCTGTTCTCCTTTGTGTTGAAGCAAAATTTCTAGTACAGGAAAAGTTGACGTAGACTTAGCACGAAACCTCTCTTCCTCAAATTCTTACCTCTTCTTTAATGATCTAAATGGGAAAATTGAAGTAATATATCATACAAGTTTCTATGAGAAATTTGAAAAATTTTTACATGAACAAAACAATTTTTTAAAAATCCCCAGGCCTTATTTTCATTGTATTTGATGGTATGAATTTTAAAAATCCAAAAAAGCAATAGTGTCACAAGCTTTCTGTTTAAGTAAATTTTTTTTTTTTATTTTTTTAATGACAATTCTCTAATTAATTTATATAAAAAAAAATTCTTATGACCATTTTTGTTTTTTATATGAATATTAGAGAAAAATATTTGAATTTTTTTTAGTAGTTAAATTCTAATTTAATAGTTCAGAAAATGAGGAAATTGTACAAGGAAGAATCTCACTGCAACATATTTTTTTGCAGACATGGACAGCATTTGATGTGATAAGAAATGAAAAGCAAACTGGAAAAGTTTGCATCATGCTTAAGGGCTCTGTGTCAATAAAGTAGTAAAGCAATTTGTTCTTGTCTAATCTAGCTTGGATGTTTTCAATATTATTATATGCTATCAAGTTAATCTTAATTTCATACTTTATAAAGTAGTATAATGAATTCATGTAATTCAAGTACAATATTTAACGTTTGATGGACTACTTATAATATTTTTGTAAATATTTTATTTATATTTTGATAATCACGTACAATCTAATTAACTGTCAATTAGTAAATATAACAATATCAACAACGTATTCACGCCACCAAATTACTCAATGTGTTATACGAAAATAAAAAGAATAAATTATATAGAATATGAAATATACATGTATTAAAAATAATGTTTCATCTAATATACATATTCAATAAAGTTATCATCCATCAAACAAAATCTCGAAAACTAAAAGTGTCGACAATTGTTTAAAGTTCATTACCGAATTTTACAAAATATAAGGACAAATAGATATCACTTGGTAAAATTTTTAAATTATAAAGATTTGGAAGATGAAGATGAGACTGTCCACCGAGACTTGCAGGTAGTAATAAGATATTTGAATAACACATTCACTACTAGTTATAGGTGCAACAACAAATTAACACTTGGTTCAAAACCAATAAAACTTGCTAGTAATCACCACAAGAATGGGCTCAACCACTCCAACTTCTAGTAAAAATAATGCAACCTTTAATCCGCACTATTTTTCTAATTTATCTAAAATATAATTACTGAATTATGGCTCATATTCAGAGGATATACACTTGAAGGCTGTAGGCTTTTCAGCCCTCCATGCATGATACTTCCCTTTTGCCTAACTTATTAAGTTGGGGTGCATTGGGGGTGCCTCTAGGGGTACGATACAATATATTTGAGTCAAGGTGTAATGTAACTATATATCATATGAGGGTATTTTGGGATTTTTAATTTATATAGAACTATATATACACAATGTAGCCGAGGGTTAAAATCTTAATGTAGTTTCTCATTTGATTATGAATATTGCGCAGAGACTCCATGGACATAGGCATATTGTTGAACCATGTAAATTCGCGCCCTTCTTCTTCCTTGTAATTTTTTTTTTTTAAATTTTCGTATTTGTTGTGTGTATGCATGCATAATCTTAGGGCATAATTTTACAACAATTCGTATTAAAGCATCAAATTTGTGCTAGGTTTTCTAGGGTTTGCGTATGGATTGCAGTAAGGATGAACGAGATGAAAACCAGACTAAAAAAATTTGATGGTAAAAGGAACTTCAGCCTATGGCAGATGTGGGCCCGATAACCAATCTATTAGTTCAACAAAAGGTTTATAGGACTTTGATAAGAGAGAAACCGGAGAAGATAGGTGAAGATAATTGGATGGAATTAGAGCAGATTGCCTTCAGTACTATCTGATCTTTTTATAGATTCTATCGTATTCGATGTGATGGAAGAGAAAATTGCCTAGGATTTGTGGATGAAACTGAAGAGTCTGTATATGTCGAAAAGTAATATATACTAAAAAATTTCTTTTGAATAAGTCATTGTTCTTCCTTTGTATGCCTAAGGTGTTGAGAATTCCACTTGTGAGTTTGTCCCACATTGGAAAAATTGAGTAAATGATGTGTGAATGCATGGTTGGGCCCAAGACCCAATAGGCTTAAAATTTTGGGTCAAGTTGGTGCTCACTCATGTGTATTAAGCCCACCCATGGAATCCTGTGGTGTTAACAAGTGGTATCAGAGCCAACAGTTAGTAACTTTGGGTAAGCGACATCGTAAAAGTCGAGACGTGAAACTAATTCTCCTGACGTGCTAACAGTTGGAGGACCAAGTATGTGACCGAGGCCAATAAGGATCATCTAGGCTTGGGATGGATCCAAATAGTGTCAAGACGTGGGAGGTAGGATTGGTTTGGAGGCACGTGGAATGCAATTCGAGGCACGTAAGGCACTAGTGGTAAGACCCACTTGAACAACTGTTGGAGAATTGAGCTTACTCCTATAAGGGAGATAGTTTCCGTTCAAGGGGGAGTAGTTGGAACTCACAAGTGAGGAGAAGCTTGTTAAGAATTGCACTTGTGAGTTTTTCCCAAATTGAAAAAATTGAGTGAATGATAAGTGCTTATATACATGGTTTGGCCCAAGACCCAATAGACTTAAGATTTTGGGTCAAGTTGGTACTCACTTATGTGTATTAAGCCCACCCATGGACTCCTCTGGTGTTAACATAAAGGAGCAGGTCGAAGTCTAGATCATGGGCCAAGAACGTTGAATACTTCAAGTGCTAATAGATGGGACACTATAATTGGGATTGTCCTCTTTGGAAGAAAGAGGGAGACAAGAAACTTCAAGCCCTGCAAGTGCTATTGTAGATAGTTTAGACCATAAAAAGCTATTGTTGGTTGCTTCATGTGACAATTCTTTTCAAGATACATGGACTATGGATTCTAGTTGCTTCTTTTATTATTTTCCATATAAGGAGTGCTTTGATACTTAAAGAGAATGTAATGGTAGGTTGGCAGTTCTTGGGGATGATCATCCTTATCCTACAATGGGAGTTAGAACTTTGAAAGTTAGAATGTTTGATGACATTGTTAGAATATTAATAATTTTTAGATATGTTCTAGAATTGAAAAAGAACTTACTCTCTCGTAGTTACTTAAAGAAGACTTATTATAGGCTTTCAGAAACTCTTAGAAGTGAAATTCTAAAGGCATGTAAGGGTTCTATTTTTGTTATGAAGGGTAAATGAGTGGATAACAATCTGCATTGGCTAACAGGTAGTACAATTAAGGGTAGTGCAGCAGCCACTTCATTGGATATCGACATAGTTGGCACTAAACTCTAATATTTGTGCTTGGGACATATGAGTGAGCAAGGTATGATGGAACTACATTAAAAGAAAATTACTAAAAGGTTTGAAGGAGTGCAAGGACGATTTTATAGGTATTGTGTTTTGGTAAACATTGTAGAGTAAAGTTCAAGCTATCTTTCCAAAAGAGTAGTGGTATTATGGATTATGTTCACAGTGATGTTTGAGGGCCTTGAATAGAGCTTAGTATTTTGTTAGCTTTATTGGTAATTGCTCTAGAAATTTTTGGATTTGTTGACTTTTTGAGTCCTATCTTGTTTTGATAATGACAAATCACAACATATCATTTGTGCGTTAAGTATTTGAACAGGTTTATGTTTCTATGAGTACAAATAACCGATGCAAAATGGAAGCCATGAAGCTCTTACATGATCACATTCTTGGCACATTCCATGGAAATTAGAAAAGCAAAGCTTGAAAACTTGTATTTTTCAATTGTATTGTATTTAGGTTTCAATTGTGCATGCATTTCATTTGATTTAAATTGAAGCTCTACACTGACCTTAGGAACTCCAATCTTTCATGAAAAAGCTTTTTTTTTAAATGTTTAACTTATACAAAAGGTTTGGAATGGTTTTGAATAAGAAAACTGGTCAAAACTCATTTTTTATAAAGGGGTTAGTCGACCGGATCATAAGCCCGGTCGACTGGTGTTCAAACAAAGATGATTCGACATATGCAGCAGACTGAACCATGCTAAAAGGGAAATTGCCCTTTGGTTGGTCGACTAGACTTTGGGTCAGTCGACCAGACCTCTCAGATTCAGGCTATTTTGACCTCCAAACGGTTATAAAATTTGAAATATATTATTATTATTATTATTATTATTATTATTATTATTATTATTATTATAATACCCAATGGTCATATAACAACCATATTTCAAATTTGGCTATAAATACCAAGCCATTTCACTTGGAGAATAGAAGAGATTTATATTGAAATTATACTTGAATATTCTTTGATTCTTGCTTATATTTTATACTCATTTTTGAGCAACAAATTCATATTTCTTCTACTTTCATTTTGAAAATCTTTTTGGAGAAAATATTTTGAGTTATCTTTGAAAGGCTTGAGCACATATTCACACTCATTTATATTGCTTGAGAGCCTTCTTGCAATTTGATATTTCAAAGGTCAAATCTTGAGAAAATCATTTTCAATACTCTCATTTACTTGCAAAATATTTTTGATAGAAATACAAATACTCTACAGAGCTTCATATTTAAAATCATTTGAGAGTGCATTTAGAAAGTTTTTCATTGTACAAATCAACTCTTAAAGGAGTATTTCATTGTACGCAAAATTATTTTCAAATCATTTCCTTTGTGGCTTAGGTTGTAAACCGTACTGAGTGAGGGATATCACTTGGAGAGGTATCTCAGCCTAGACGGAGGGATTACAGTGTAAATCGTACCGAGCGAGGGGATTTTGCTCAGAGAGGTATCTTCACCTATAAGAAGGGATTACAGTGTGTACCGTATCAAGTGAGGGGATATTGCTTAGAGAGGTGGCTCCGCCTATAAGGAGTGTGTATAAGGTGGCTCCACCTATTTTGAAGGAGTAAATAGTGGAAATCCTTGGGTGGTTTGCTTGAGGCGAGGACGTAGGTGGAGATAGCCGAACCTTGTAACAATCTTAGTGTCGTTATCTCTTTCCCTATACTCTTTACATTTTTGCGTGTGCATGTTTGTTTATATATATCATTGTGATTCGTTTCCATACACACTTTAAATTTAATCTTGCTATTGATTGTGAATCGGGAAAATAATTAGAAAAAGTTTTTAAAAATCCATTTCACCCCACTTTTGGTATTACACCAATCCTCATAGGGTTTACTTCATGAAGGAAAAGTCAGAGGTATTCTCCAAATTCAAGCAGTGGAAGAAAGCGGTTAAGAAACAAACGAAAAAAATTAGTGAAGTGTCTCAGATAAGATAATGGATTGGATTACAAGTTTGATGAATTTCTAAACTTCTATAGGTTCGAGGGAATTTTCGGATATTTTATAGTTCATTAAACTCGAAAACAAAATGGGATGATTAAAAGGATGAACATGACCCTACATGAGAAAGCCAGGAGCATAAGAGTACATGCAAAATTGCCTAAGAATTTTTGGTCAGATGCAATTAGCTAGCTTGTATATTATTAACAGGTCACCTTTTGCAAAGCTGGATTGTAGTGACCCAAAAATTATACTGCTATAAATATAAAAATGCTCTGATACCAAAACTATACTGACCTGAACTTGAAGTGGGGTACCAGGGATACACCTGTCCATAAATACATACTAACAATACAGCAGAAGCATAATACACATAATCTTCATATACAATACCAGAGTTCTAATGTTACCATAAATATATACACATTTCCCCAAAAATCCTCAATACGTCCCGAGTTATACTAAAGGTATCCCTATCTTAAACACTTACCCTGAATTACAGTACTTAGGCCTCCTCTATCTCGGAGCTCGTTACGCTCAGCTGCCTGGATTTATTGAAATGTTTAAGTTATTGGGGCAAGACACCTCTCAGTAAGAAGGAATAAATTATTATCAGTGTGTGCCAACATGAGTTCTGTGTTGCACCAATATATTCTTTAAACAGTAAATTTTAACTGATAAATCTGGTAATGTTAGCTTTGATGCAACCCTAAGAGGGGGGGGGGGTGAATTGGGTATTTAAAGTTTATCGCTTAGGTCTACTGGTTTTAACAATAGTGTAACACAGCCTAGGGTCAATCTATGCGATTAACAAATAAACATACACGTGCAGTAAAGAAAGGAAAGAAATGTAAAGAACACGCACGATATGTTATCGAGGTTCGGCCAAATTACCTACGTCCCTGCCTTGACTAACAAGCACAAGGAAAACCACTATAATGCTCACTTAAACGGGTGGAGCGGCACCTAATACAACCAGCTCAATTCAAGGGGCTGACCTCAACCGACACGCCTTAACAGGATGGCGCACCTAACTTTCTTAACCGGATCTAAGCCAATCCAGGACTATTCCATAGGGATAGTCTCCCTCTTTAGGCTCGCGCCTGCAATACAACCAATGTGTATAAAATGTGTACAAGGAAATTCGCTTCTAGACAAGTAGATGTGTGCACCAATACAACTTAATCAATATTGCAAGCACAAATGATATGTAAATATGCTCAGTGCTCTAACGTGTGCTTAAACACCCAATTACGTATGAGATTTGAGTTCAGATCTAGAGTGTATACCAAAGCAATATTTGAAACATACTATATGAATAATACAATATCAGATCAGGGTTTCAGAATATGCTAAACAAGTTCAAGCAAACAAACTCAATAATAAATTTCAATATTCAAAGCACACTAAAGTTGTTTGAGGCACTAGATTTTGAGAAGGATTTTTGCATACAAAATCTAGGTTTAGGTACCTTGCAACAACAATGCAAAAACCACAACCCTTAAGGTTGTTCCACACCAAATTTATCAAATGAAATTGGTGGAAGAACCTTAATGCTAAACTCTCTCAGAAAATTGATCAAACAATAATACAAGTGAGAGTTTTAGCTACGGATATTAAACACAATTGCCTTGGAAAATAGTCACAATGCTTGAAGAAATCAAGAATGAGGAATATGTGAGTGTTTGGAAGTATTATTTGGCTAATAAAAGGGTTTTGAAAGATGAGAGAATTTTTGCCCTAATCAAGTTTGTTAATTGGCTCTTATTAAGACAAATGAATGAGTATATATAAGTTAGGAGGAATTTTTGACCATTGGGGATATAATGGGTATAATTAGATTTGTTTAAAAGCCCATTATTAATATTAACCCTTTTTACCCCATTTAAAAATTCAGTAAAAATTAACCCGCGAGGTTCAGGTGCCTGAACAGACACAGTCAAGAATACAATTTTTAGCGGTTCGGGTGTCATGCCTCGAACCCAGAAAAGGGACCTAGGGGTGATCTTAGTAATCTAACTTGTCCTTGCATCATACAAATAACAAATGACATAACGCAATGAATGAGGGTCCGACCCCGTGGGGTCCCCAAGCACCTTATACACATCCATATACGATCACATACATAGTGGAAAAGGTCTTTCTATACACATACAATACCATACCAGAGTCTATACAAAAACGGAGTCTAGGTTCCATGTATACAAAACGTACATCCCGGTGCCAAACATACCCCAAAACGACAACTCGTGAAACAAAAGTCCAAGCACTTACCCAAGCGCTACCCGTAGTACACCGACCACTACGCTCCCTACACCAGGACGATAGTTTCGGTTACTCGAAGGACTTGTAAAAATGTACGTACAGTAAGGGTGAGACACGTCTCAGTAAGGCAAACACAAGTTATATTAGTGTGTGACATTCGAGTGTTATCATGACAGCAACTAAACACAGTTAATACAATTCCAGTATTCTCACAATACAGTTCCAGTACGGTACATACACGCACACACATGCATACACATGCCTATGATCTACACGGCGTCGTCACACCCCTCGGCTCGTAGCCGGTTTGTGATATCCAGCGTTGGCTCGTGGCCAACCCGAGACACATGGTGCCACCAGCACATGGCTAGTACCAGACTCCCATGGCATCATACCGGTGCTATCTGGTGGATCCACACCCTTCGGTGATCAATCGGTATAGGCTCACGCCCTCGGATTTAGAGTCAGAGACTTTTGCCAACTTGGCAGGTGATAAACACATTCATGCATGCTCATATAACCAAACATACCACACCCATTGGGTAATCCGAAAATCATGTTTTCCAATCATATACAGTTTAAAAACAAAGTCAAGGCACGACCATCCCTAATACACAGTATAAATCACAATATACCAATGATTTTCAAAAAAACCAAGGATGCAACCCAATACCCCCCTTTTCCAAAAACTGTAACATGAAAAACCAATAATTTTACCCATAAAATTCCCCCAAATGAGTAACCAAACGCATACAGGACTGTGAACCACAGTTCTACCGAGTCTGATTTCAAAAATAACCAATATAAATTGTATTCCCTTACCTTTCCCCCAAAAGATCAATCTCGAACTCTACGGCTCCTAAATAGCGAATCGAGTTCTCAAAATCTACAAAGCACAGTACAAAATATACTCACTACTCCGTCCTATACCAAACTACCGGATTAGAAAAGAAAATCGAGCCTTACCTAGATTTTAAGCCAAAACCCGAAAATCTCCGAAATGGGATTCCGATCCATAGGTTTTGTGGAGAATCCTTCCCTGATCCTTGTGGTAACGTCAGATCGTTGATTCTAGAGGCAAATGGTGAAGAAATCTTGAGAGAGAGAGAGAGAGAGAGTATGATGAGTTCTAGAGAGAGAAGGAGAGGATATTTAGATTCCTTAGCTGAGAAGTAATGGAAATTTATTTTTATAGCCTAGCCCTTAACCTTGCCACCCTCATCGACGAAATAGCGTCCTCATCGACGAGGTTATATAGACAGCTCGTCGACAAGATGGTGACCTCGTCAACAAGCCTGAGGTTCTTGGTTTCTCGAAATCTCTCGGTTTCTCCTCGTCGACGAGCCTTTGAACTTCGTCGACGAGCAGAACAAAGCCTTCATCGATGAAATATGGCTTCATCGACGAAGCCTACTCAAATTCTAATTTTACCCTTCTCTGTATTATTGAAACCATATATCACAGTTCGGGTTCTTACAACCTCCCCTCCTTACAAAAATTTTGTCTTTGAAATTTGCCATCTCTCATTCGCAAACTCATTCGTACAATCAAACACATATACACAACTCTAGAAAGAAACTGATGACTACTGGAATGTAGCCCCATCATAATATATATACAACATACCCTCACTCATGGCGGATGAATACCGTGGTTACATACATATCATGTCATAGGAGTTCACAAGTACACACACTCCCAAGGACAAACCACCTATCCCAACCCAAAGTAGGATGACGTACATGTACTCAAAACAACTGTGGATACTTCCGACGTATTTTCATTTCCAATTCCCAAGAAGCTTCCTCAACTGCGTGATTTTGCCACAATACCTTCACTAACAGTATCTCTTTAGTACAAAGTTTCTGAACTTTACGATCTAAAACCTGAATAGGTGTCTCCTCATACACTAAAGTATCTCCAATCTCCAAACCATCATAACTGATAACATGTGATGGATCCAGCACATATCTCCTTAACATGGACATGTGAAACACATCGCGGACCCTCGAGAGTGCTGGGGGTAGTGCAATCTTGTAGGCTACCGGACCCACTCGCTCAATAACCTTGAATGGTCCGATATACCTCGGGCTCAGCTTGCCCTTCCTCCCAAATCTCATCACCCCTTTCATTGGAGCGATACGTAGAAATACCTTACCCCCACCTCGAAATCTAACTTATGGCGGCGAACATCTGTGTAACTCTTCTGCCGACTCTGAGCTGATTTAATCCTCTCCCAGATCAAACCCACATTCTCAAACACCTACTACACAAGTTCAGATCCTAAACCTGAAGTTCACCAACCTCATCTCAATACAAAGGAGATCAACACCTCCGACCATATAGAGCCTTGAACGGTGCCATCCCGATACTGGCTTGGAAGCTATTGTTATAGGAAAACTCCACCAATAACAGAAACTGAATCCAACTACCACCGAAGTCTAATACACAAGCCCGTAACATATCTTCCAAGATCTGTATTGTCCTTTCCGACTATCCATCAGTTTGGGGGTGGAACGCCATATTGAAAGCAAGCTTCGTCCCCAGTGTTTCCTACAAGCTCTTCTAGAATCGAGAAGTAAACCTGGGGTCTCAATCTGAAACAAAGGACATCAGTATCCCGTGCATTCTCACTATCTCATGCATATACGGGTCCGTTAGCCTACTCAAAGGGTAGCTAACCTTCATCGGTACAAAGTGAGCAGATTTCGTTAACCTGTCCACGATTACCCAAATAGCGTTCTACCCATGAAGCGTTGGCGGCAATCTGGTAACAAAGTCCATGGAAATGTGCTCCCATTTTCACACTGGAATAGGCAAAGGCTGCAACTGCCTTGCCAACCTCTGATGTTCAGCTTTCACGTGCTGACACGTCAGACATTGCTCCCCAAACCGGCCAATATCCCTCTTCATACCACTCCACCAAAAGGACTCGCACAAATCCTGATACATCTTCATACTACCTGGATGTACCGTATACAAAGAATGATGCACTTCCTCTATAATCGTCCTTCTGATCTCATCGTCGTTTGGAACACATAGCCTAGTCCCAAATCTCAACACACCTCCATTAGAGATGTTAAAATCCGCAGCTAATCCCTGCTGTACTTTCTTCATAATCTCAACAAACTCCGCATCATTAGCCTACGCGACTTTAATACGCTCAAACAAGGTTGACTAGATCACCAAGCTAGCAATGAAAGCCTGATGATCACAAGACACCAACTCCACGCCAAGGCTTTCCAGATCCCATCTGATATGATGCTGAGCTATAATTGTAGACATAGCCGCATGCTCTGACTTCCAACTCAACATGTCAGCTACCACATTAGCTTTCCCTGGGTGATAACTAATCATGCAATCGTAGTCCTTGATCAACTTTAGCCACCGCCTCTGCCTCATATTCAGCTCTTTCTGCGTGAAAAAGTATCCAAGGATTTTGTGATCAATGAAAATCTTACACTGAACACCATACAGGTAGTGTCGCTAGATCTTCAATGCATAAACTACAACAGCCAATTTCAGATCATACGTAGGGTAATTCTTCTCGTACTCCTTAAGCTGTCGAGAAGCATAGGCTACTACCTTACCCTATTGCATAAGCACACATCTCAAACCATTCAGGGGTGCGTCACTATAGTTCACAAAACCGCTATCCCCTGAAGGAATGGTCAATACTGGAGTAGTAACCAGTCGGTGCTTCAGCTCAAGAAAAAACTGCTAGTCCAGTTAAACTTCACCCCCTTCTTGGTTAATCGTGTCAGAAGTCCAGAAAGTTTAGAGAAACCCTTTACGAACCGACGATAGTAACCCGCTAGTCCTAGAAAACTCCGAACCTCATGCGCACTCTTCGGTCTCGTCCAGTTGACCACAACTTCAATTTTGGTAGGGTCAACCGAGATGCTCCCCTTAGACACCACATGGCCTAAGAACGCAACCTGATTCAACCACTTTTTCAGCTTGGCATACAACCTCCTTCCTCGCAGAATCTGTAGTACCGACCTCAGATGGTTCTCATGCTCTTCCGAACTCCTCGAATACACCAGAATGTCATCAATAAATACCACTACGAACTGGTCTAGGTACTTATGGAAAACCTTGTTCATCAGATTCATGAACACTATTGGAGCATTGGTCAACCCAAACGGCATAACTAAGAACTCATAGTGGTTATATCTGGTTCGAAAAGTAGTCTTCGCAACATCCTTAGATCGAACCCTCACTTGATGATATCCTAACCATAGGTCAATTTTCAAAAAGACCTACGTCCCCTATAGCTAGTCAAAGAGATCATCAATATGAGGCAATGGGTAACGGTTCTTCATAGTCACCTTGTTGATTTCATGGTAATCAATGCACATACGCATCGATCCTTCCTTCTTCTTCACAAACAATACTGGAGCTCCCCAGGGAGAAACACTCGATCGGATGAAGCCCTTATCCAATAATTCCTGCAACTGCTCCTTCAATTCCTGAAGTTCCACTGGAGCCATCCGGTATAGAGTCTTAGAGATCAGTGCCTTACCAAGAAGTAACTCTATTGCGAATTCCACCTCACGATCTGGAGGTAAACCAGGTAAATCATTTGGAAACAAATCCGGGAACTCGCTGACTACCTGAATATCCTATAGTCTCAACTCATCCCGCGGTAGTTCCTTCACACAAGCTAGGTACCCCTGACACCCGTCCAAGAGTAACCTCCTCGCCTGCAATGCCAACAGAACCTGTGGCATCGAACGCACACATGATCCTACAAACTTATACTCCTGCTTCCTAGGAGGTCTGAAAACTACTACCTTCCTACGACAGTCGATCACAGCATAACTGAAGAACAACCAATCCATCCCCAGAATAACATCGAACCCCGACATATCGTATACCATAAAATTCACCGGTAGCAACCTTCCCTGAATTATCACTGGGCAGTTTGCTAACATCCTACTACAGAATGATATACTCCCAGATGGTGTATCAATAGATAATGCCTCGTTTATGACTTGGGTACCAACCCTACACAGTTTAACAAAACTCACAAAAACAAAAGGATGGGTCTCACCCGAATCAAACAAAACAAAAGCTTTATTTGAAAGCAACAATAAGGTACCTGTCACTATGTTCCCTGCATGTTCAGCATCCCCTGGAGTGAGAGAGTATACTCTAGCCAGAGCTATATTCACCTGAATGGTTCCCTAAGGTATCTGGTTGCTCCTTCGATTCACACTAGATGCAGACATATCTCTCTTCGGTATACGACAATCGCGAGCTATGTGGCCTGACTGGCCACAATTGTATCAGTTACCCCTAAATGACTGGCACTCGCCCTCTTGCCACCTGAGGCACTTGGTACAATGATCTTGCGTCTGACTCGCCTGAGTACTCTGACGCTCGATATTCTGACGGTAACCAAAGCCCTTGTTCCTTTTCTTCCACGATCCCTGACGAGACCCCGACTGAGAACCAGAAGGTACTGTACTCTTCTTTGATTCCTAATCCACCTCATCCTCTCAAATGCCAGTGTCGATCACTATTGCCTTATCCACCAAATCTGAGAATTTTCGGATCTGAAGCATACCCACCAACCTGCGGATATCCTTCCTCAAACCTTTCTCGAACCTCTGAGTCTTATCGTACTCGCTCGAGATCAAACACGGCACAAAGCGGGATATCTCTATATACCGAGCAACGTACCCCTGCACCGTCATATCTCCCTGTGACAGAGCAGAAAAATCATCTGCCTTCGCATCGCGAGTGGTGGCTGGGAAGTATTTCTTAAAGAATACCTCTTTGAAATGACTCCAAGGCATCCCTAAAACATCGACTCTCTGCTTCTCCAGAAATTTCACGGCAGTCTACCAATGCCCCGCTTCCCTAGACAGCTAGAAGGTAGCGTATAGGACTCTCTTCTCATTTGTATAGTGGAGGACTTCTAGAATCCTCTCAAACTTCTCGACCCAGTCCTCCGCTATAATCGGGTCGGGTCCCCCTACAAATGTCCGCGGGTGCATGCGTGTGAACCTCTCGATGGTACACCCCGTAGCAGTAGGAGAGCGTTCGCGTCTCCTAACACTTCGTCCGATTTTTCACATAACCTGTCTCGTCAAACCCCGAGGCACAGACAGAGACTCATCGTTGGCAGTCTCCTCAGAGCCACTCTCCAAGTTATTATCCTTGGGCTCCATTCTGAAATAGAATAGGAATTAGTTAGGATTCATAGATCACTTACAATTAACACAATAATTGACACATAATCATGTTAACTACCATCTCACAGGCCTAAGTTTGTCCTATCACACCAAAATAGAAGTCATTAATGGTTTACCCTACTTTTACTGAAATCGTCATTCCAAGAAAAACATACCGCCGACAATTTTTGGTCTAGCAACGGAACAACCCTCGACCAACTCTACTCATACCCAACATCCTATACTCTGGTATATACTCACGGCTAAGCCTAACCAGGTCTATAAGACCTAACAACCTAGTTAGCTCTGATACCAAGCTATCATGCCTCGAACCCGTAAAAGGGACCCAGGGGTGATATTAGTAATCTAACCTGTCCCTGCATCATACAAATAACAAATGACATAGCACAATGAATGAGGGTCCAACCCCGTGGGGTGCCTAGGCACCCTATACACATCCATATACAATCACTTACATAGCGAAAAAGGTCTTTCTATACACATACAGTACCATACTAGAGTCTATACAAAAACAGAGTCCAGGCTCCATGCATACAAAACGTACATCCGAGTGCCAAACCTACCCCAAAACGACAACCCTCGAAATAGAAATCCTAGCACTTACATAAATGCTACCCATAGTACACCAGCCACTACCCTCCCTACACCAGGACGCTAGTTTTGGTTACTTGAAAGACCTGTAAAAATGTATGTACAGTAGGGGTGAGACACATCTCAGTAAGGCAAACACAAGTTATAGTAGTGTGTGGCATTCGAGTGTTATCATGACAGTAATTAAGCAAAGTTAATGCAATTCCAATATTCTCACAATACAGTTCCAGTACAGTGCATACACGCACGCACACACGCGCACACACACACATTTGCACACCCATGATCTACACGGTGTTGTCACATCCCTCGGCCCGTAGTTGGTTCGTGATATCTGGCGTTGGCCCATAGCCAACCCGCGACACACGGCACCACCGGCACATGGCTACTCCCAGACTCCCATGACATCGTACCAGCACTATCTGGTGGATCCACACCCTTCGGTGATCAATTGGTATAGGCTTACGCCCTCGGTTATAGAGCCGAACACTCTTGCCAACATGGCAGACGATAAACACACGCCCTTAGATATAGAGCCGGACACTCTTTCAATACCTGGAACAAATCAGAACCCAGTTCCTATTGCATTTCAACATAACACATTCATGCATGCTTATATAACCAAACATACCACACCCATTTGGGAATCCGAAAATCATATTTTTCAATCATATACAGTTTAAAATAAAGTTAAGGCACGACCATCCCTAATACATAGTATAAATCACAATATACCAACGATTTTCAACAAAACTAGGGATGCAACCCAATACCCCCTTTTTCCCAAAACTATAACATGAAAAACCCATAATTTTACCCATCAGATTTCCCCAAATGAGTAACCAAACACACACAGGACTGTGAACCATAGTTTTATTGAGTTCGATTTCAAAAATAACCAATATAAACTGTATTCCGTAACCTTTCCCCCAAATGATCAATCCCAAACTCTACGGCTCCTAAATAGCAAATCGAGTTCTGAAGATCTACAAAACACAGTACAGAATATACTCACGACTCTGTCCTCTACCAAACTACCAGATCAGAAAGAAAATCGAGCCTTACCTCGATTTTAAGCCGAAACCCTAAAATCTTTGAAATGGGATTTTGATCCGTAGGTTTTGTGGAGAATCCTTCCCTGATCCTTGTGGTAACGTCATATCTTTGATTCAACGACAAACAGCGAAGAAATCTAGAGAGAGAGAGAGAGTAAGATGAGTTCTAGAGAGAGAGAGAGAGAGAGAGGGAGAGGATATTTAGATTTCTTAGTTGAGAAGTAATGGAAATTTCTTTTTATAGCCCTTGACCTAGCCGCCCTCATTGACGAAATAGCATCCTCGTCGATGAGGTCATATAGACAAAGGCTTCGTCGACCAAATTAGGCTTTGTCGACGAAGCCTGCTCAGATTCCAATTTTCTCCTTCTCTTTATTAGTTAAACCATATATCATAGTTCGGGTTCTTACATCAAGTGCCTGAATGATGAGTCGGTCGGCTGAAACAAAGTCAGTAGCAAATGTTCAATAATTTGGGTGCTCGACTCATAGTTCGGTTAATCGAACCAGGCAATTCGGTCACCCGAGCCTCCATTTGAACGTAAACCTTTGGTCGCCCGAGTAGTTGAAAAGTGCCCTGACAGGCTTTTGGGTGCCCGAGGAAGGTACGTTAAAAAAGGTTCGGGTGCCCGAAGACCAAGTCAACATGTTGACTGGTTCGGTCAATCGGGCCGCTTTACACAGCAAAGGTTCAGTCGCCCGAACCCTCTCAACTTTTCCCATTAAGTGCATTTTATCCTTATTTTGATTCCCTTGATTAAGATAAGTGATGTAGGGGACTTTGTGTCCTGACTGTAGGTACCTAAGGTCAAGCTGTGGTCATTTTGAGCATGCCTACCTACCATGCATGATGCAAATTATTACAAGCCATACACGCACACAGTTCATAATAAATTACATCCCAGAATAAAGAAATAAACAAATGAATACAAATGACAACACATAAATCTTCATTCTTTGGCACGAACACCGCACGCCATCATGAAATCTCTTTCAGCCTTGAAGCGCGCACAAGATGAACCTGCATGCAATTCTTTGTGCAACCATTAATAGTAAGATTATTTGTCATAATCAAAACTAGGTGTGACCTATACGGTCAACAATGTCCCCCCTTTTTGACGATGACGAATACTTTATGCAAAAGTGGGTTTACCCAAGAAAGGCTCCTCCCGACTTTATGCATAAAGATAATTAAAGTAGTGGGGAATGAGAGATAAACATAATTAAGCACAGTCTTACCCCACTTTTGCCTCTTCTTCCCCTTTTGGCAACAACAAAAAGAGTTAAGCAAATAAAGCGCAAAGGCAAGGAATGTCATTTAGATACAGAAGGTATATTCGGAGGAATAAAAAAATTCGATAGCATGCCGTTTGAAAAGGAGCATTCTCAAATATAATCCTGTACCTAAGTGACCTGTTTGGAGTTCCCATATACAGTATATAGCAAATTTCAATTAAGTAATCCAAACAAAATGTTCCTCAAGGATGTAGGAGAAATATTTAGCATACGATACCAATTGATAATTTTGATGTTCTATACTCCCCCATCGGATGATTATGCAAAGATGAAAATTAAATTTTCATTTGGCTTTCACTCATCCTTTCAAAAATATTTTCATGTAAATTTTATCATAATCATCTTTTGTTTTCCAAAACAAGCTCAAATTTTCACAAGGTATAGTAAATGAAAATATGTTGGCAAGATACCAAATGTTATACTTTTGTGATAGTGAGCCTACCAATTATAATCATGCTAACTAATAAAAATACTAATATTTGTAAAAGCATGATATTTTGAAGTGAGCATGATATCTAATATAGATCTTGTCAAGACATGCACACTGATATTACCTAGTTAATTTATTTGCCAAATGATGTACAGAATGAAAGAACAATACATTTCTATTTCTTAGGGCCTAATGATTTTAATATTGAGTGACTCCCCCTAAGAATATGCATTTTCCTAATAAATCAACTTGAGTAAAATTCTAATGTTATTTTAGAAACAAACTCAAGTTTTAAGAAGTTTAGCATTTAGAAAATGATATATGGTTGTGTGCAATAATTTAAGAAAAAATTCGGCAGCAATTTATGTGAAAATATGATCAATCCATAATAACCTGCCAATATCTAAGTACTTCAAATATGTACGCATAACCAGCTCTAAGGAATTTAGAATTTCAAAACAAATGAGCTAAGCGTAAATACTTAAAGTCTAAGATCAAATTATATTTACAAACAAGGTATTCAAGGATTGTTTCAACCATTCGGACAAATGTCTACAGAAAATTTAGCAGCAAGTCAGTGGTAAACATGACATTTCCCAAAATTTTACGTGCATAAAAACTATTCTCAAACAAGCAGTATTTCAAGAGTAAGGCATGCGAGAACCTATAATCTACCAATAGGCAATTCTCATCAACTGCATTTGCCATGCAGGAGGCTTTCTTTGCTAAGCATGCATTTAAAAAAAATAGGCATTTGAGCAAAAACACATGCAAAACAAAGTAATGTAGATATATATATATATATATATCATAATCAAAAGCATAATCACCATATCATAGTATCTACGTGTGTGTGGTGAATGTGATCGTCAAAAGAAACAAATATGGAAGTTGTTTTAAAATACATATAGACTAAATAAAAGTGTATCTGAATAAAACACAATAGATGGTCAAATAAGGAACTGGAGCATGATGAAATGTATCCCCATGAAGCACTCCTAGGTCTCCCCGTTGTCATGATCATCATCTTCCTCCTCACCGCTCACCTCCATCTGGTCGTCCTCCCCAATTTCCTCGTCATTCATCTCTCGCAACCGCTCACTGAGGATATGGAAGTTAGCCCGTACCTCGGACTGGAACTTGGTGAACTCACTGTATAGGGAGTCAAGTCTAGCCTGTGAAGAAGACACCGGCTTAGTCATGGAGACTCGGAACTCCTAAAATGAGGTAGAGAGATTGATGATAGCTTCCATGATCTTGGCGCTCGATGGTACGTGAGGCAGCTTCTGTGGGACCACGTGAACTCCTGGTCTCTCTTGTGTACAGTGGGCAACCATATGTTGCCACTGAGCTCGTAACCCATCAACTTCAAAGTGGTGGAGTTAAAGACATCGGAGGGCTGGACCTTCTTGATGGTGGCTAGTGGTGACCTATTTAGCCTTTCCCTAACAAATATCCTAGAAAAAATCCCACAGTAGGGTAGAATGATCATCTTTCCAACGTTTTTTACAAACATCCATCGTAGGATCAATCTAGGAAGGTCTAGATTCTTTATGGTGAAGAGGCACCACATCACGGAGCAATCCAAATAGGATACGGGGTCCCTCGATCCTGACTTAGGCAATATGTTGTAGGAAATTAGGTGGTGTACCACCTTTGCCTCTAAGATCAAAGATCTGTAGCTAGGAGTGTGGGTCAGATTAGCCACTGGATTTGTCATGACTAAATTAATAATTGTACTCACAGTGAAGTCCTGCTCGGATATCCAGGTGGAGGAAGATTCGGGGCAGATGAAGTTGCCACGCTGGATCTCAAAGGTCTCTGCCAGGTAGGCATCGTTAAAGTGGAGATCTGTATCGAACACTCTGGAGTAGTAGCCCTGCCCATCTTGAGCAAGAATTGCATAAAAGAGTCGGATGAGCAGCAGGTACATCCCTCTGGGCTGAAAGGCTATAAACTCATACCATCCTAGATATCGAAATATGTCAAGAACGTTGTTAAAGTGGGTTTGCATGAATTCGATATTGAGGATTTTTCCCAGAATGGGATCTTTGAGGTGAAAGACTCTCTCATATTTTTATTCGCCGATCGGGTGTGGGAAACCACTGTTCTAGTGGAACACCCACGGCAATGCGTCTCTGATCTCTAGCCATGGAAACGGTTTTCAAGAGAGACTGGGCTAGGATGTGAAAAGAAAAACAAGAAGGATCTCAAATTTGTGAAAGAAATGAACCAATTTTCGAGAAGAAGCATATATATCAGTGTGGTTTGGGTGCCTTAGCATGAGTTCGGTCACCCGAACAGCTTTAAATATTGGAACCTTTTGATTCTTTTCGATAGCCTGAACATTTGTTCGGTCTGCTGAATTTGAGGCGTCATTTTGTATTTTCGAGGGTCGGCCGTCTGAATTGATTTTGAACTATCTGAATCGGTTGCCCAAAGTTCTCAGTTCAGTTGCCCGAAAATAAGTTCGGGAACCCGAAGATGTTCGGCAGCCCGAGAAGATTTAAACATGAAAATTCAGCTGCCCAAAGTCTGGTCAATTGCTTGGTTAAACTTCAAGTTCGGTTGACCGAGGTGCAAATGTATTGAGGGGTTCGGTCGCCTGAGCTTGGTTAACCCTTTTTGATATTACTAGTTTTTCAACAATAGATACCCTATGGTTCTTCCATAAGATTTGGGGCATTGATAGGACTTCAAGATGAGTTTAGGACAAGATTTGACTTTAATTTCTAAAAAATCAAATTTGTACGACGGACAGAGTATGCTTAACGTTAGATGTTCATATTTAAGCAATAGTTAGGAATTTTGAATTTTAAATATAAGGCAATCATGCCGTGTCCACTTGGAGGTAGTTTTCTATTCAAACAACCAATAATTTAGATTCTAACCAATAAGTATATTCATTTAGTCCAGATTGTTTTTGCAATTGAATTCAAAGATTGGCTTGATTCTTCAAAATACTTAATCTGCAATATTTTGAATGGTGGATATACAAAGATCTAACATTTATCAGCCCCAAGCCACTTCCTAACCCCTTAGAGAATGCTACTCCATATAGCTAATCCTAACTACTTAGGAAGAGCTATGTGATCATGTAATTCCTGTGTGAGCAAGTTCCTTCTTGTCTTTCAAGGGGTTTTCTTTCTTAACAACCCATACCATTTTTCTTCCTTTTATTTTCGATGGGTTAGGGGTTCGTGATTCCTTAATTTTCCATACCTGTTTGGGCTTCACATCTTTTCTTTTAAACGGGCAATCAAATTTTGTGTGCCCCTTCTTTTTACATAAAATGCATGAGGTGTGAATGTATGGTCTAGATGAGGTACTAGCATAATATTTTGATTCTTTTACAAAGTACCCCATGTATAGTTTTTTTCTTTTCTTATTTTTAATTCCATTATAACCTATACCTTCCTTATCTATGGTCATCTTTTGTACACCTAGTAATTTTTCAAAGTTTTCCTTACCTCTAGTGAACGTGTGAATGATCTTAGATTGTTCTTCTATTTTCTTCTCTGATCTTGAGTTTTTGAGTTTTCTAAGTCTTTGCAAGCATTCTGAAGTTTCAAAAGTTCTTTAAACAAGTTGTTTGCTTTACTTTCAAGATCTGAAATTAAGTGGTTCTTTTCATCATCATTAGAAGCTTTTGATTTCAAGCCCTCCAATTCCTTTTCTAATGATACATTCTTGCTCTCCAGTCTTTTCATTTTCAAATTATTTTCTCTTTCAGCAAGAATTTTTGAGTCACATTCCTTAATGCATGCATCATACTTGTTTTTCAGCATAAAGTATTTCTTATTTGATTTTACAAGTAGCTTATGAGTCCTCATGCATTCAATTTGCAGTTCCTCATAAGATGGCATGCTTTCACTATCACTACTATCATATGATTCATAATTACACACATCATTCATATTAGCACATGAATCATTTTCATAATTATCTACTATAGCAGAAAGAACCGAGATAACCTCATTATCAGTTAAAGCAACAAAATACAGGTTACCTCCGTCGAGATCAGTAGAGCCTGAGTGGCACGGAGAGATAACTTCCTTTAGTGTGGATGCACCATATCTCCTCTCAAGTTCATCCCAAATCTGTTTAGCACTACTACAAGCCATCACCTCACATAAAACATTAGAATCTAAAGCATGCAGTAGGGTATTCATGGTATCAAAATTTACCTGTACTAAGTCCCTATCATGATCATTCATTTCACACTCACATTTAGGAACAATAGTATACCCAATAGATTTCATAGGCACACAATCACCTTGATCAATGACATTCCAAAATTTCCAATTCAAAGCTTTCACATACACAATCATTTTAAATTTCCATATAGCATAATCATTACCACAAAATACAGGTGGGTGTGTGACCAGTCTTCCTTCACATGAAGAGGATGCACTAACATGAGCCATCATGATCTTTTAACAAAATGACGTCTAAGTCTAAGTTACAAGGCTTTGATACCAATTATTAGCTTTGGTGCAACCCCAAGAGGGGCGGGGGGGGGGGGGGGTGAATTGGGTATTTAAAGTTTATCGCCTAGGTCTACAGGTTTTAACAATAGTGTAACATAGCCTAGGGTCAATCTATGCAATTAACAAATAAACATACACGTGCAGTAAAGAAAGTGTGGAAATGTAAAGAACATACACGATATGTTATCGAGGTTCGGCCAAATTGCCTACATCCCCGCCTTGGCTAACAAGCACAAGGATTACCACTATAATGCTCACTTAAACGGGCGGAGCAACACCTAATACAACCAGGTCAATTCAAGGGGCTGACCTCAACCGACGCGCCTTAACAGGATGGCGTACCTAGCTTTCCTAATCGGGTCTAAGCTAATCCAGGACTATTCTACAGGGCTAGTCTCCCTCTTCAAGCTCGCGCCTGGAATAAAACCAATGTGTATAAAATGTGTACACGAAAATTTGCTTCTAGACAAGTAGATGTGTGCACCAATACAACTTAATTAATATTGCAAGCACAAATGATATGTAAATATGCTTAGTGCTCTAACGTGTGCTTAAACTCTCAATTACGTATGAAAGTGTATACCAAAGCAATATTTGAGACACACTATATGAATAATAAAATATCAGATCAGGGTTTTAGAATATGCTAAGCAAGTTCAAGCAAATAAACTCAATAACAAATTTCAATATTCAAAGCACACTAGAGTTGTTTGAAGCACTAGCTTTTGAGAAGGATTTTTGTACACAAAATCTAGGTTTAGGTACTTTGCAATAACAATGCAAGAACCACAACCATTAAGGTTGTTCCATACCAAATTTATCAAATGAAATTGGTGAAAGAACCTTAATGCTAATCTTTCTCAGAAAAATCGATCAAACAATAATACAAATGAGAGTTTTAGCTACGGATATTAAACACAATAGCCTTAGAAAATACTCACAATGCTTGGAGAAATCAATAATGAGGAGTATGTGAGTGTTTGGAAGTGTTATTTGGCTAATAAAGGGTTTTCAAAGATGAGAGAATTTTTGTCCTAATCAAGTTTGTTAATTGCCTCTAATTAAGACAAATGAATGAGTATATATAGGCGAGGAGAAATTTTTGACCGTTAGGGATATAATGGGTATAATTAGATTTTTTTTAAAAGCCCATTAAGAATATTAACCCTTTTTACCCCATTTAAAAATTTAGTAAAAATTATTTTAACCCGCGAGGTTCGGGTGCCCAACCAAAGGTTCGGGTGCCCGAACAGACACAGTCAAGAATACAATTTTTAGCAGTTCGGGTACCTGAATGATGAGTTGGTCGGCTAAAACAAAGTCAGTAGCAAATGTTCGATAATTCGGGTGCCCGACCCATAGTTCGGTTAATTGAACCAAGTAGTTCGATCGCCTGAGCCTCCATTTGAACGTAAACCTTCGATCGCCCGAGTAGTTGAAAAGTGCCTTGATAGGCTTTCGGGTGCCTGAGGAAGGTACATTCAAAAAGGTTCGGGTGCCTGAAGACCAACTCAACATGTTGATTGGTTCAGTCGCCTGGGCCGCTTTACGCCGCAAAGGTTCGATCGCCCGAACCCTCTCAACTTTTCCCATTAAGTGCATTTTATCCTTATTTTGATTCCCCTGATTAAGATAAGTGATGTAGGGGACTTTGTGTCCTTAGTGTAGGTACTTAAGGTCAAGCTATGGTTGTTTTGAGCATACCTACCTACCATGCATGATGTAAATTATTACAAACCATACACGTGCACAGGTCATAATAAATTACATCCCAAAATGAAGAAATAAACAAATGAATACAAATAACAACACATAAATCTTCATTCTTTGGCACGAACACCGCACACCATTATGATATCTCTTTCAACCCTGAAGAGCGCACAAAATGAACCTGCATGCAATTCTCAGTGCAATCATTAGTACTAAGAGCATTTGTCATAATCAAAACTGGGTGTGACCTAGACGGTCAACAGGTAAATATGTACTCACACTTATATATATATATATATGGAAAATACATACTGTATCATAATAAGTTTCTCTAAGTTCATAAATCATTTAATATACATATACATAACTGAATTTTACCCTGAATGGACAATCATATAATATCATGTAATAACCCCACATGATTGGGTTGTGTAGCCCATAGGCGGGACTTAGCAATGGCTGGCGTACCACGCTAAGCCAAACATAACGTGTTTGTAAGTATGATTGGCTACCCCTACACTGGTCCAGACCCAGGAGGGTATCCTACTCTTCAATGGCCCAATCGACTATCCAATCACCTACACTCTATCTAGGAAGTGTGGTGGCACTGACTATATCATAACAATAACGGTACCGTGCTCTAAACATAATTGATCCATCAACGCTCTGATATCATATAATATAGATGTAACATAAATCTCATTTTCCATAATTCTACATAAAACTATCATATCATATTTTTGTATAATATCATCATTCCATAACTAATCACAACATTAAACCAGTTAAATTGTCACAATATACTGATCACGACATTAAGTCGGCTAAACTATCATAATAGATCACGACATTAAACTGGTTGAACTATCATAATATGCTGATCACGACATAAACCGAATGAACAGTCATAGCATAATTCCATAATATTTATAACATTTTTTGAAAATCATTATCATATCATACTTATTTTGAATAAACATAAAATATTCTAACAAACTCATTTATGTGATAAACATAATTATGCTCATGCCACACAGCTTGAGTGATAATCCATAGTATAATAACTGCTTGGGAAAAATATATTTTTGCTGACAACGAGGGTAGAATTAATTTCACCTATTTAATTCAATTCCAAAATATTCCCAAAAATATGATATAATCAAATCCTTGTAGTTTAACTTAACTCAGGCATATTTTAAAATAAAATTTGGACATAAATATAATTAATTTCTCATGCTCAATTTAAATCAGACATATTTTAAATAACACAAATCAAATTAAATTCATGTGCTTCAATTTAATCGGATGAAGTTTCTAAAATACTAATCTATTCCCTTTACCTTATCCTTAGAGTGGTGCCTACGACATCCCAACGACAAATCCACTCAAGTTAAAATATTCAAGAGCGAAGTTAGGACCGTGATATGGTGTTTGTTTTTCGATTTGGCTGAGAAATAGTTAAGAAATCTAGATAGAGAGAGAGATGGACGAAGGTGAGAGAGAGATGAGAGAGACGGTGAGAGAGAGAGAGAGAGAGAGAGAGAGTTAAACGTGTGGGGGGGGTGGGGGTTCTGCCTCTGTGATTTCAATTTGATTGAAATCAAATCTAAGTCTAGACTTCTTGAGTATATAATAATAATAATAATAATAATAATAATAATAATAATAATAATAATAATAATAATAATAATAATAATAATAATAATAATATATTATTTAATCAATAATTTTTATTAATTAATTAATTAATTTTTTGGATCACTACATCCTCCGCTCCTTATAAAAACTTTGTCCTTGAAATTTGCTAACCGTCACTTATTACAATCTCCTTTGGCAAACTCTGTAATTTACTAAAATGCTCACCCGAGTCTAGGAAGAGCCAGCGGCCACCCACATAGTGGCCTCATTCCAAATTTTATTAATAATCCTCACTTATGGCGAAGGAATACTATGGTTACATAAACAGCCGATGATAATTTATTCCTTCTTATTGAGAGGTGTCATTATGATTAATTATTTTTCATATGACCTACACAGACCTGGAGAATTAATAGAAATTAAATAATAAAAGAAAATAGAGAAAAAAGATTTTCCAAGGGGAGCTTAGCAGGGTCTCGTCGACGAGCATGGAATACTCGTCAACGAGTATCCTTCTTAAGCACATCGATGAGTACATGTTTCTCGTCGACGAAAAGATTCCGAGAGAGTGATTTCAGGGTCTGAAGCTTGTCGACAAACCTACAGCCTTCGACAACAAACTCCCTTCTTGGATTCGTCAACGAGGGGTTGTGGCTCGTCGATGAGGCCACATGTACAACACTTTAGAAATAGGCCAAAACACATTTTTCAGTGAGAAGCTTCATATGCAGACCCTCTCTCTCAAATTCGTCCCTTCCACCTTCTCTCTTCATTTTTGGCTTCAATTCTCACTAGATTGATGATCGGAAGCCGCCACGTTACTTCTAGGAAGATTCTTTACAATACTACCAGATTAGAATTTTGATTTGGAGCATTTGGGTACCATCCCAAAATCGGGGTAAGTTGGTTATTTTAAGTTTTATTGGATTGGGTCTTTTTGAACTGAGGGAAAAGTATTAGATGGAATAATACTGCAATTTTTTTGAAAAAAATGTAAATTTTAGGGTGTTGAGCTGGGAACATCGTAAGCGTGGGTTTGGATTAAATTGTGAGCATCTCAGTAAGTCAGGTAAAGAGAATAAATTATAGTAGATATTTTTGTGAAATACTGGGTGAATTATATGTGAAATGAATTTTAGTATTTCCCCTGAAATTATTATGATATGATTAACAAATGAAAATTGTGTGGCATACGATTATATGAAAATGATGAAACGTATAGTGTAACAGGTGATTTGAAATGGGAAATGTTAATATGATTTCTGGAAAATAATGAAATGGGATAATGGATGTTGGAAATGATTTTATGAAAACAGTGAAGGTATGAAACACGAATATATGCGAATATAGAGAAATGTGAAAATAGGTGAAATATGGAAATAGTTTTATGAAATGTAGGAAATATGAAATATTGATATGTGCATACTAGAAATGACGAAACAATGTGAAATGTAATATATTTTTGTATATATGTACATATTGTTATGAAATGAAACTGGTATTGTAATATTGGAAATGAAACAGTAAAAAAATATGAATTTGTTGGAAATATTGAAATGTTAATATTGATTGGTAAATACTAAATTGTGAATGGTGATTGTGAATATTGGGAATGTGAACATTGCAACTAACAATTGCAATGAATATTGAATTTGGAAATGCCAATATGAGAAAAGTGGAATAGTGGAAAAGAAAACCATGATGGAATGGATATGTAAACCCCAGCGATGGGTTATGATATCGAGCACGGTACCGATGCTAGCGGATGAAAAGTGCAACCACACAAACTTGTGGAGCGTGTGGCGAGGCAGTATGAATGGGCCAGAGAAGGGTTGTATATTGGCCCCTGAATTCTAGACCAGGGTATGTGGCAGGTCATTCATTACTATAGATAGGTATATGAGATTATTTGATCTAACTGGGTCAACTAACTGTGATTAGATATAGCCTTTGGGCCGCACAACCCTATTCATGGGGGGAAGCATGAGGTGGAGAGAAATCCTCAGGGTAGCCATGAGTTATAGACATGGCAGTGTGGGTTACCGAGGATACTCATGTGCTAGATATGGAATTGGAAAATGGATATGAAATGAAAATGATAAATGAAATTGTGTGAGTTAATAAATAATTAAAGTAAAGTAAAACACACCGCCTGAGGGTTTATTAAGTAAGGTGTGTGCTCTGATAAGTATTAGTTGTAGCTGAACCCGAGTTAATCGGACTAGGTTGCAAATGATTTCAGGATAAAGGGAAACTACTTGTATGGGCGGGTAAGCTTCCCTATTCTCAAGTACTTCACTGGTAAACTTGGATTACTAATGAATGATTTTAGAAATGGAAGTAAAAGCTTATGAAAGCTTGTGTTGTATATCTATATGATTATGATTATGGAAATGATATATTTTCTTAGAAGATACTATCACTGATATGTTATATGCTATGAAATAATGAATCTCATATTGCCACACATTGCAAATAATTTATTCCATTTTACTGAGATGTGTCTCACCCAAAACATTTAAATATTTCAGGAAATCGAGATTGAGCTGGTGATAAAGCTCCCAGATAGAGTGGAGCTGGTACCTTGACATATAGGGTGAGTGTGTAAATTAGGGATGGATGATTCCTCTAGGATTTTATTATTTTGGGATGTATGTTGATGTATAAACTTATGGTTGGTTGACACTATGGTATGTGTATTCATTGTGATGTCTATATATATATATATATGACTTCCACTGATAGAAATACTGGTATGACCTTTTTATCCAGCACCCACCTCGGGTCGGGTCAGGTTAAAATGGTATTAGGGTGGTGACGTGGCCAATATGTTATGTATGTTAATATAAAAAAATGGTATGAAAAATCGGAGCATTACATGACGTGTGGAGTATGACAGTAATCAGAGTAGCGTAGTGGAAGCATGGGTGAGACTAGATAGTAAGATTTAGAGTAAATGTTAATTTGTTATAAATTCCTAAGGATTATTTATGTATTGATGAGTTCAAAACTTCATTGTGATATTGGGATAGTTTTACTGTGATATTGGATTTTTTATTGTAATCAAAGATGATTTTTAGTACTCTGGCAACTGCTATGGAGACCTTCCCCTGTGTATTTATGAGGTATTAGAGATTTTATTTAGAATAACACCCCGGGCCTCACTTGGCAGGTTCGGGGCGTTACAAGTGCTCATACCATAATTGTGGCGCCGTGATTTTCTCCACCATTTTTTTTTTGTCATATATCTTTGATATCGGAATAATAATAATAATAATAATAATAAAGTCAACCCAGATCCAAGGTGGGGGTATCGGGGAATAAACTTGTCTATACATGTAAACTATCCACGCAGCAGAAAAACATTATACATCTAACCCTTATGTACAAACCAGAGTCCTAGAGTTTCCAAAAAAGTACATATAACTTCCAAAAATCCATAAGTTATCCCAAGAGTCATATGAACATAACCCCAATCCAAAAAGTAAACATACCTTGAACTATGGAAATCTAAGCCTCCGCTATCTCAGAGCTCGCTCCGCCTAGCGTCTTGGACTTCCTGAAATGTTTAAAAATCCTTAGGGCGAGACACCTCTCAGTGTGTGGGAATAAATTATTATCAATGTGTGGCAAATGAGTTTTAGTCTATCGTATCATGTTCGTATAACAATTAACTTAATGGAGAAATCATAGAAATTATACTCATATCCATATATATACATTTGCATCCATATATTTTTCTTGTAAATATGATCATGCTTTGTAAATATTTTTGTGTTCAAAATAACATAATTGCCAAAGTACAATCATATGAGTGTATTGTGTCTGTAATGAGGAATCCATTCATATCATTGTCATGTAATAACCCCACATGGCTGGGTTGTGCGGCCCGAAGGCGGAACTTAACTCTAGTTGGCCTACTAGGTTAAGTCAAAATACCTCGTCTGTAGTACGATTGGCCCACCGCAGCCTGGTCCAAACCCAAGGGTAGTCAACATCTCTCCGAAAGCTTAATCAACGTCCATTACCAACACGTTCCCCGAGCTATGTGGTTGCACTAACTCAATCACTAGCAACGGTACCGTGCTCTCATATCATTAACCAACCAAGTTCTCATTTCTACCACTCCGTGTACATAATAATATCTTTCCAAAAGCTTTCATTTCTTATAAACAAGATCAAACTCATGAGTATCCATGTGTAAATAACACATATCGTCTATAACTCATGGTTGTTCATCATATTTCATCATGTTTGTGTATATCTCATCACGTCTGTGTATATCTCATTTTAACATATTAATGAAATTTGCATCTGTATATATATATATATATATATATATATATATATATATATATATATATATATATATCACATTTCATCATATCTGATAAAACTAGTCTGTATATATCTCATCTTAACATATTTGTATTAAACATATCTGTATATAACTAATATCATTATATCAATGTAAAACATATCTGTACATATCTCATATCAACATATCTATTTCAAACATATATTTTTTTTATCTCAACATAAATCACATCTCATCATATAATATAGTCACATATTCATTTTATAGTAATCAAAATCCTTTCTCATGCCACACAGGTTTTTTAGTAATATTTAACAATATAATAATTATCCAGTAAAACATAGGATAGTCCTAAAACTATTATTTCTTATATGCTTGATAAGTCAGAATATCACATATAATATTTTCATATCATACTTTAATTTAATCAATTAATTTCCAGAAATTCTTCACATAATTTAATTCTCCTTACCTGTTTACTGAGAACGTGCTTGCAAGGATCCTAACCTGACGCCCGCGGCATTTGCACAAATCCCTATATTCACATGTCTAGGTTTAATTAGCTCTACCCTGAAATTATAATTATCTTAATATTCCTAAGCTCAGATGCTCCCATTAACCGGTTAAATTTTAAAAAAACACGGGTATGATCTACTTCCCATATTTAAATTTAATTTCTAACATATTTAAAAACACCAATATGATCAAATCCCCGCAATTTAATCTAATTCTAAAATATCTCCAACCCAAACATATATTTAAATCACATAAATATAATTAAATTTATAAATTCAGATTTAATTAGAAATATTTAAAATATGCCTGACATAACCTATTCTCTTTACCTTATCACAGGAGTGGTGCCTACGACGCCCAAATAAAAAATTTGCTCCGATTAAAATGACAAGGATCGAAGTCGGAACCTCATGGTGGTGCCTGATCGTGGATTTGGGAGAAATTGAGGAGAGAGAGAGAGAGTGAAGAGAGAGAAATGGTGAGAATTTGGGGGGGGGGTTGCTGCTCTCAGGAGTTAGTTCCTGAAGGATCTCAGATCCTTGAAGTAACTTTATATATATATATATATATATAATATTATAATATTATATTAATATATTATTATATTATATTATTTAATTAGTAATTAATAATTAATTAATTATTTTTATTTATTTATTTTTAAATTTAAAATTTTAACTTTTTAATTTAATATAATTTTTTATTTTTTTTATTTTTTTAAAAATATTTTAAAATTTATTTTAGGATCATAACCCTAATCAAGTATAACTATTTTTGAGGTCATTACAAACTTCGTCCCAGTATAGTGGAGTTCAACACTTCTGACCATATAATGCTTCATATGGTGTCATTTTAATACTGGCCTAGTAGCTATTATTATAAGCAAACTCCATTAGTGGCAGGTACTGAATCCAACTGCCCCCAAAGTTTAGCATACAAGCCCACAACATATCTTCCAGTATTTGAATGGTCCTTTTTATCTGTCTCTCTGTAAGCTCTTTCAGAATTGAGATGTGAATCGTGGGTCCCTGTCTGATATGATGGACACTGGTACTCCATGAAGTCTAACTATCTCCTGGATATACAACTCGGCCAACCTATTCATGGAGGAGTTAGCCCCGATTGGAAGAAAAAGGGCAGTCTTCGTCAGATGGTCAATGACTACCCATACGACGTTTTGCCCATGCCGTGTTGATGGCAACCTCATGACGAAATTCATAGAAATGTGCTCCCACTTCTATTCGGGAATGTGAAGTGGTTGCAATGGTCCTGTTGGCCTCTAATGCTTAGCTTTTACCTGCTGGCATGTCAGGCATTGCTTCATGTATCGAGCAATTTCTCTCTTTGTATTATTCCAGTAGAAGGATTCCCGTAGATCTCTATACATTTTAGTGCTTCCTAGATGCACTGTATATAGGGAATGATGCGCCTCTGTTAGCTTTGGTGCAATCCCAAAAGAGGGGGGGGGGGTGAATTGGTATTTAAAAATTTATCCCCTAAGTTCAACTAATCCAACAATCAGTATTACACAAGCTTGGGGTCTTTCGATGTAATTGCAAACCCAATCAGATATTCAGACAATAAACATAAACATATAGGTGCAGAATGTAAATTGCGGAAAATAAAATCAACACCAGATATGTTATCGGGGTTCGGCCAATATTGCCTACATCCCCGCCTTGACACACCCGCAGAAGGATTACACTATGAGCTCACTTAATGGGTGGAGCGGCATTGATTACAACCAGATCAATTAGTAGGATTGACCTTAACCTACACCTTACCAAGATGGTACACCTAGTTTTCCTAATCGGGTCTGAGCCAATCCGGCACTATTCAACAAGGCTAGTCTCCCTCTTCAGACCCACGCCTGGAGTACAACAAATGTGTATAAATTTGATGTACAAGGAAATGCTTCTTGCACAAGTAGATATGTACCACTACGCATAATATCACAAATCAATGCATGCTACCGAATGATAAGATACGATAAACTCAGTGTAGTCTTAATGTCTACTCTCAAAGATTAACACAAATATGATAATCAATTCATGAGAGTGTATGTGAAAGGATCTTTGTGTCAAAATACTAGTATCAATCACAATGCTGCAACAAAGATCTCAAAGCACGCTTCAAATATCCTCAACAAATATTTTTCTCATGATAAATCACAAGATATATTTGAAGTTGATTTGTAAAATAGTGTTTATCTTCAAGCACACTTTCAAATACCTTCAACAAATATTTTTCTCAAAATAAACCACACAAGATATTTGAAATCGGTTTGTAAAAATTTTTGATCTTTGTGTCAAGATGATATTATCAATCAAAAGGTACAATAACAAATATCTTCACAAGCAAATATCCCAAAAGTATTTTTCTAAAAAATAAGCACACGGGATATTTGAAAACGGTTCATAAAAATTTATTTCACAAACAAAAAACAATACGAACTCTTGAGTATTGCAATGATGATGCAAAACTCACAAGCTCTACGAAGTTTTCCTACGTAAGACTTATTAATGAAGTCTCCTAGAAAAACTCAAGCTTACTCTCGAATAAAAATATATCTCAATCAATTAGAACTAACGAGAGTGTAAGCTTAACTAGAGACTCACAATAAAACTCTTACTTAGCAAGATTTGCAATGAGGATGAGTAAGAATGAAGAAATGAAGCTCGAATGTGAGAAATAGAGCTTTTGAAAATCAGAGAAAATTTGCTAATTGTTTTGCTAATCTCAGACTAATTTTTGCAAATGAAGGGGTATATATAGAGTTCCCAAAAATTATAATCGTTTAGGACATGTAGGGTATTATTAGGATTATTTTTAAAATGTTTAGCAAAGTTAACCCCGTTTAAAAAATTTAACCTCAGTAAAAAAAAATATCCAACCCGAGACCACCGACCAATCAGACTTAAGGTTCGGTTGACCGAGTGATAGAGTTTGGTCGATTGTGCAAAAAATGAACTGAGAGTTTTTTCGACTGAACTTGCATGGTTTGAGGGAAATTTCTAATTTTGCACGGTTCATATCATTTTGAACTAGGAAGTTCAGTCGACCAGACGGTTGTGGCTTCTCCTGAGGATGTTTGGTCAACTAGAGCGTTGAAGCTTATTTTGGGTCGGTTGACCGAAGGGTCAACTTTTGACCTAGGGAGCTTGGGTCGACCAAGCAATATTATCTTGGCCTAGTTCGGTCGATCTTAGTGTGGTAAAACTATTGACCATGGACCAATTCGGTCGACCGAATGCTCCTCATGCATTCTGGTTTGGTCGACCGAACATACATTTTACGTGCATTTTAGTCCTACTCCCTATGTATATAAACTATATCCATATGATGATTTAATTTAATAAGATAGGACATATTTTTATATAGTATAGAGGGGTTCTATGATCAGTCTAAGGCATTTGAGAATTAACCCAAAAATCTGGTGTCGGTCAACCGAAGGGGGATCCCTAAGGTCCATCTATGGTCTTGAGCTTATCTATCCTACCATGTACGTAAGACATTAATTATTATAGAACATTAAACTTAAGTTATTATAAACCCAAAATGATAAATATAAATTACAATAAACAAATATGCCAAGGTCTTCAATTTTCTCCAAGTTGTCGCATGCCATCAATATAATCCAGTTAGTATGATCTTGCACACAAACTTAAAAGCCATCAAATACAAAGAGTACTTGTCATTATCAAAATTGGGAATGATCTATAAGGTCAACAACCTCCTCTAGAATAGTTCTTTTAATCTCAGCGTTATTAGGTATACATGACCCGGTACGAAATCTTAAAGGTCCATCATCTGAGATATTAAAATCTGCACCCAATCCACTCTGCCAAAGGCTTAGCAAGCTCTATATCGACATACGTTACAACAAGTGGGATTCGATCGGAAGTCATCTCATCTCTTTCCAACAAACTTGCTCAAATGTAGGGTATGGTAGAAGTTAGCTAGGAGGACCACGCCTAGCCTTAATCAATAGGCAAAAGAATGGAAAAACAGAAAATGTTAACCACCCATGCTTTTTTTTTTTTTGTCGTTTGAACAAGCCCCTAATTTTTTTTTCACTTTATCCATGATCTTTACCAACTCTACATCTTTCATTTGAGTAGTCTTAATCCTTTCTAGTAAAGCTGGCTGAAGTATCAGATTAATAATAAATGCCTGGTGTTTTCCCTCCACCAGCCCCACACCAAGCCTTTCTAAATCCATCCTGATATGATGTTGAGCTACCATTGCTGATACCGATGCACTCCCTAACTTTCGGCTCAAGGCATCGAATACCACATTAGCCTTTTCTAGGTGGTAACTGATGGTATAGTCGTATTCTTTAATCAATTCCAGCCACCTCCTTTGCATTTTATTCAACTTCTTCTGTGTGAAGAAATACTTAAGGCTTTTGTGGTCTGTAAAGATCTTACATCTTCCACCGTATAAGTAGTGTCTCCAAATTTTCAATGCATAAACTACTGCTGCTATTTCAAAATCATGTGTAGGGTAGTTCTTCTCATACTCCTTAAGTTGCTAAGAAGCATAAGCCACAACTTTTCCCTATTACATCAGAACACACCCCAGCCCTTTCTGAGACGCATCACTATAAATCACGAGACCATCATTTCCTGATGGAATGGTCAAAATTGGAGCAGTGATGAGTTGCTGTTTTAGTTCTTGAAAACTCCATTCACAATCATCAGTCCATTTATATTTCACATTTTTCCTCGTCAATCATGTTAAAGGACCCGATGTCTAGAAAATCCTTCCACAAACCGCTGGGAGTACCCTGCCAAACCCAAGAAACTTCTGATTTCTTGAACATTCTTCGGTCTCGCCTAATTCAAAACTGCCTCTATCTTGCTCGGGTCTACAGAAACACCATCCCTGGATATCACATGTCCAAAGAATGCAACTTTCTCCAACCATAATTCACATTTCCTGAATTTAGCATAAAACTTCTTTTCCCTTAGCAATTGAAGTACCAGCCTCAAATGATTTTCGTGCTCCTTGGGATTCCTCGAATAAATCAGAATATCATCTATGAACACCACCATAACTGATCCAGGTATTCATGGAAGACCTTGTTCATCAGTTCCATAAATGCCGCATGGGCATTAGTCAGTCCGAAAGGCATAACCAAAAACTCATAATGGTCATACTTGGTTCGGAAAGCAGTCTTTGGAACATCTTCTGCCTTGAATTTCACCTAATGATACCCATATTGAAGGTCAATCTTAGAATAAACCTGTGTTCCCTGGAGTTGGTCAAACATATCATCAATTCAGGGTAGTGAGTATTTATTCTTAATCGCCACTTTATTTATTTCTCTATAGTTGATACACATCCTCATCAACCCATCCTTCTTTTTAACAAACAAAACTAGTGTGCCCCAGGGTGACACACTTTGTCGAGACCTGAACCAAGAAAATAAGGAAATTAAATAAGAAAAGGAAAAAGGGATTTCAGCAGGCTTCATCGATGAAGTCCATGTTCTTGTCAACGAAGGCCCTTCTGAGGTTTGTCGCTGAAATTCAGAGCTTTGTCGACGAAGAGATCCAGAACATCCAAAAAATATCAGGCTTAGGGTTCGTTGACAAGGCCTTTCTTTCGTCGACGAATGACCTTATGTGGTTCGTCGACGAAGGCGTCATTTGTTGACAAATTTGATCAGGTCAAGGGGGTCTATAAATAGATTTTCAATTGCTTCATTGTTAAGAAATCAAAATATCCCTCTATCTTTCTCTAGAACCTACGCCCACACACTCTCTCTCTCTTCGATATTTCGCAGTTTGTTTCCCATTTCAACGATCAGAATTTAGCACAAGGATCAGAGAGCAAATATCTACAAGTCTAGCAGACTGGATTCTTGATCTCGGGAAAAAGTAAGGGTTCAGTTTTCGAGCGTCTCAAGTTGTTTTTCAAGAAATAGGTAAGAGGATTATATTATGTCAGCTATGTTAATGAGTTCTAACATAATGAAATATTAAAATAGTTTTTAGATATATAGTTACGACTTTTCTAGGGTTTCTGGGCCTAAGGTTTGGTTAACCGACATTAATTTTCGAAACCAACCATTTAAATTTAAGTATAATATTTTTAAAGAATAGTATTGGACTTTATGAACGTTTTCACCTATTGGAAAGTTGTTATTTCAAACCATAGCTTAGTTTTAAAACCAACCAAAGATGGTAGGGTTGTTTATCTCTATTTTCCCGTATTTAGCCATATCTCTATATTGTAAAATAACAACCTGAAGATATTCATACCCCAGTTTTAGCAGCAGTATTTATATTCTCAGGCAGATGAGTTATGTATGAGTTACCAGATGAAACTTGTGTGGCATTGTAATGACCCCAAAAATTGTATGCATGAAAATATAAAAATTTTTTAAAAAAAGTAAATTAAAATTAAAAATAAATAAATAAATTTTTAAATTTTAAATAATAATAATTATTAATTAAATAATATAATATAATAATAATATAATATTATAATAGTATATATTATATAGATGTTGGTTACCTCATGAGGAAGTAAACTTCCTCGGGAGATTTCAAAATTTCAGAGAGATCCTCTCTCTCTCTCTCTCTCTCTCTCCACCTCACGCTCCATCTCTTCTCATCTCCTCTCTCCCAATCTCCTCAATTTTTTTCTCCAACATTCGGCTGATCGGAAATTCAAAAATACCATTGGGCTCCATTCTTAGCCACCGACACTTCTATTAGAGTGGATTTATCGTGGGAGCGTTGTAGGCATATCTCATGGGGTAAGTCCAATTTTCACTCTTACCTCAATTTTTCTTAAATATTAGGCCCAATTAACGAACAAAAATTGTTGAGAGATTTGTGGGGAGATTCTCTATAATCTAACTGGAGTGGGTTTTCGAATTGGAGCTCCAGGGCACCAATCTTAAATCGGGGTAAGTTTAATAATTTAGGCTTTTATTAGGCTATTTAGGGTATTCAAAACTTATGGAAATTTTAGGAAAAATTATTCTAGGGATTGTGATGAGTAATGTAGTAAAATTTGAATTTCAGGGTTTCATGGATTTTGAACACCGTGGGGCGTAGGTCGAGGCGTTAGTAGGCTTTTCAGGAATCAAGTAAGGGGATTAAGTTAATATAGTAATTTTATGAGATTTGAATCCATTTAATTGTTATGTTTATATATATATATATATATATATATATTTATTTATTTATTGATTTGGGAATTTAAAGGTTATTTTGAAAACTAGTCGTTCGAAATGGATTTTACAAACTTAAAATATATGGTATGGTATTTTTGAATAAAATGAACGGTGGAAAGCTTGTTTGTTTATATGGATATGTTAAAATGTAGAAAATTGTGTGGCAGATGATTTAATTTGTATGAATTATTGTATATTTGGATTTGAGATTTTGAAATACTGGATTGTTTGAGAAATACTGGAATGGTTGTGAAAAATACTGGAACTGCTTGTGAAAAATGCAGGACTTTGATTTGATGGCCAAGGGCCAGGGTTTTGTTTAAACGGCTTTGAGTCAGGTTGTATTTTGCGGCCGGGGCTAGGTTTTGGAATAACAGGGAATATATGTGAATTAATATTTTAAATGATATTTTCTATTATCTAAATTGCATGATATGCTTTAGGAACCCGGGGACCAGTGTGTTGTGAACACGGTACTGTTGTTAGAGATTTGTTATGTGGCCATGTGCACCCATACCTATGCTGAGAGGTGTAGGGTGACCTTGTCTGATTTGCCTACGTGTGGTGAATACACCCCCTAGGTGAGGGCAATCGGACTAGCAGTTAGAGCTGCATGTACCCGAGGAGTATGTTAGCAGAGAGTATAGATGACTACTGTCTGGGTGGATCCCCCAGGACATTAGTTCATCCTTCAGGTGGCATAACTCGTGCCATGGGGAAGTAAATGGCGTGTTTGTCACAGGGAATGTCTTATATGCATATCTGTTAATTTATGTGAATACGGTTAATTAATAAGATAACTTCGAGGGCTTACTGAGAAAGGTGAGTGCCTTGGCAGCAGTAATGGTACTAGAGCAGAGGGAAGCTACTTGTATGGGCGGGTAATCTTCCCTATCTTCGGCTAATTGTGTGTGTGAGTATAAAATAAGAATAATTTCATAATTATGTTTATCTATTTAATGAACTGGTTATTTTCTGTACACTAAATGCATGCTGGCCACACACTGACATTTACTTAGTCTCTCCCTTACTGAGCTGTGCCTCACCCCTACTTTACAAACTATCTTTTTCAGGAAATTCAAGGAAACGTTCCTAGCAGGTTAGAGGGGCTGAGATGGTAGTATAGTATTTTTTATATGTGGTGAGTGTAGTTTGAATTGGTTTTTGTATAAGTATAGTGTGTTGATTTGTATTAAGGATTGTGGAACCTTTTGTATATATGTTGATTTGTACGTTGATAGACAATGTCTATCTCTTTTGGGATTTGCAATAGCAGATTATGTTTTGTTATATATGGATGAATATATGAGACAGTTAGATACTCTAGTAAGTATTAGAGGTTGTATGTATTTTCCGCTGTGTATGTTTATACAGATATGTATGGAACACCCATATTTCCCTTGTTTGGGCAGGTTGTATATTTATGGTATGAGAGTGATGTATGTTTAGCAGCACTTCGGGCCCATCTTGAGGGTCGAGGTGCCACAGTTGGTATCATAGCTAACTAGGTTGTTAGGTCTTGTAGACTTAGTTAGATGGTGTTAAAAGGTCTTACCAGAGTATAGGTGTCAGATTAGGACAAGGATATAAATGGGTATGATAGGACTTTTGAGTTTTGTTTCATAAGCCTAGAGATAGAAATCCATTGGCGGACTTCTATGTTTTTCTGGATCAGTCGACGGGTTAAGAAAATCATGGCAATCCATTGACGATTTTTTTTCCAAGTGGAGGGGCAGAATTTGAGTTAGAATGAAGGGATTAAGTTGGTAGAGTACGTGGTCATTAGGAATATTGGTTATTAAGATGAGTCGTATAGTGTTGTAGTAGTAACCGATATGTAAGGTACCAAGATTCTAAACCATTTTCTCAATTGTTTCTTCAGGATGGAGTCTAGGGATAATACTTCTAACGTTGGTGGCAGTAGCAGTGAGGGGGCTGGCCATGAGGGTGGCAGTGATACTACAGTGGTACTTCGTGACTTCGCCCAGCAGTTTATGGTGGAGGTCATGCGGATTTATAGGGGGTAGGACCGTCCCACAGTTGAGCTGGGAGGTTTTATTGATCAGTTCACCAGACTGAAGCCTCCTACTTTCACTGGAAGTACAAACTGATCCCAGCAGAGAATTGAATTCAGAAAATTGAGAAGATCTTGGTTGTTCTGCGTTGCACGGAAGAGCAGAAGGTGCGCTATGCGACGTTCAAGTTGACTGGCGAGGTAGAGAGATGGTGGGAATCAGTAAGGATGTTGGAGGAACAGAGGCTGGTATAGGTGGTGATGACATGAGGCCATTTCAGAAAGGTGTTCTTTGAGCAGTACTTTCCAGCCACTGTCAGGAATGCGAAGATGGAGGACTTCATGATCCTGACTCAGGGGCAGCTGACGGTGTAGAAATATGCTGCCAGATTCATGGAGTTGTCGAGATTTGTTCCATTTATGGTACCAGATGACGTGAGCAAAGCTTGGAAGTTTGAGAGGAGTCTGAAGAAGGAGATCCATAAGCAGACAGTGATATTGCATATACAAGACTTTGCTACTTTGGTGGATAAATCCATTGTAGCAGAGGAGAGCCTGCAGGAAGACACAGAGATCCATAATCTGAAGAAGAGGCCAACACCTTCCAGTTTTTATTCAGGTACGAGGCAGGGCACTTGGAAGAAATATGGTGGTGGCGGAGGCCAGAACTGAGAGGCTGGTGGTGGTACATCTCAGGGTACCACATCTTCTTTTGCTTGTCCTACTTGTGGCAAGTAGTATGTAGGGAAGTGCATGATGGGTTTTGGTGTTTGCTACCAATGTGGCAAACTAGGGCATATGGCGCGTGAGTGCGGCATGCTAGGGAGCAATGCACCCATACAACAGCCATCTTAGGGAAGCTATCAGGCATCACATGGCAGATATCAAAGGGGTATAACCCAGGTAAGGGTGTATTCCCTAACTCTTGGCGACGTAGAGAACACTAGAGATGTGGTGATAGGTAATATTTATATGCTTTCGAATATAGCTGTTGTACTATTTGATTTAGGAGCAATGCATTCCTTCGTTTCCCGGGGATTCGTCAAATTATGTGGGTTAGAGGCACAACTATTAGATGGAAAATTAGCAGTTGTTACACCGTTAGGGTTAGTAGTCATATGTAGTAGGGTGATTCAAGATTTTCCAATAGAGATTCAGGGGAGAGTACTACCAGTCAGTTTGATTGTGTTTGATATGCACGACTTCGATATCATTCTGGGGATGGACTAACTAGTAGCCAATTATGCCAGAATTGATTGTCGTATGAGGAAGGTAATATTCAAGCCTCTCAGGGAGCAGGAATTCAAGTTTGTGGGGGTCGTGTGTGCGTTTTGCACCACACATCCTTTTAGCTATTCAGGCTAGGAGGTTACCTCTGGAGGGATACCAGGGGTATCTGGCGTTTGTGAAAGAAACTTTGAGAGAAGAACTTAAGTTGTAACGACCTGCTTATTTTACCATTATATATATATATATATATTAACTGTAATAATATCCCATATAATAATCCTAGCATATCATAATCAACATGATAAATCATAATCCACCTGGACCCAGGGGTACTAGGGGTATAACTGATATACAGTACTGATACCTAAGCAGCGGGAAACGCAAAATCATATTTATACTAAATTACCAAGCAAAACAATACCAGAGTTTACTACAACCATCATATGAATACACACAACCAAAATTATCCAAAAAGAGTCCTGGGGTCACCGCCCAAAAATCCGTTTGACCCTAGCAAAAGACTTACCCTTCAAATAGGGTAGAACAACTGAATCTTAACGCTGTGGAGCTCTATTCGCTCTTCTATCTAGGGCTCCTGAAATGTTTATATAATTTGGGGCGAGACACCTCTCATTAAGGGAAATAAGCTAATATCAGTGTGTGGCAACATGTGTATTTTTCGTATTATACATATAACAATAGTACATAAACATTCTTGATAAAATTGTCTGTATCATATCTAAGAGAAACATGTTTTATCATATCATGGTATAACATACTGAATTTCTATACACATAAATTATCTCATATAACTGTACATAGAAAACATCATGAATGGTTAGCTGGCTGGTGTCATGTCTTACCCCTACATGACTGGGTTGTGCGGCCTGAAGGCGGGACCTAGCAATGGCTGGCTGACAACGCTAGATCAACATCAGTTTGTAAGTACAATGGGTCTATCCCTCCTGGTCTGGACACCAGAGGGATGCCTATGCTACAATAAACCAAATTGACTTCCAATCTCCCATTGCCCCGTACGGCAAGCGGTAGCACTAACATAAACATGATCGTGATCATATAGCTACGGTACCGTGCTTTGTGAAAGCCTAAACCAAGCTAACCAGGTTCTGATAACATATAACATATTTTCAAATAATGATACATGACTACTTCATAATCATATCTGCCATGTTAATATTTTCATACATCTTTGCATAACATATCATATAAAATTTATGGCTCTTACATTGGCATTTTGTATTTTATAAATCATGGCCCGTATGTCGATATTGCATATCATAAAAACCTTCAGCCTTTGCGCTGGTATTTTATATAAAATCTCAGACCATATGCCAGCATATCGTATAATATCCTCGACCCTTACGCCGACAAATCATATAAAATCCTCGGTTTGAAAAATCTCTATATCATTTTATCATTTTCCCCAAAGCCGAAATAACATACCTATTTTGTAAACATAATATTTTATCATCATAATTTCCGTGGTAAATATTACTCATGCCACAAAAAAGAGATAATAAACATATTTATGATATTATTATATATTAAATCCATATTTCTGATCAACAACATTATTTTCATTCATAATTCTACAATCTACATATTTATCTGAAACTAAATGATGTAAAATAGTAAATACATTTTCATAAAATCCTGACTTAGTTTATCCCCTTACTTGATTTATGAAAAGCCCCTACAATATCTAGTCTTACACCCACAGGGTTCCCCGTTCAACACCCTGAAAATAACATCTTCCTGAACAAAACTTCAGTATTTTTTCGACTACTACATTTTCTACAACTGTAGGAAAATCAAATACTAAATAAAAAGTCTTACCTTGAATTTGGGATGGAGTCCAAGTTAGCCCCACCAACGATCCACTCCAGCAGACTTGAAGAGAACTTTCCCAGGAGTGTCGTGGTGGCCTTGGATCATCGAACCGGTAAGAAACCAGTTATTATACACTTGCACTCGTTGACGAGCCACGTCACTTCATCGACGAGGCCACAAAGGAAGTTCATCGACGAATGCTCATTCCTTGTCAATGAAATTTAGAGCTAAAAATAGTCTCTCGGTAACTTCTCATCGATGAGACATGTGTCCTTATTGACAATCCCAATTAGCCACTTAAAGCGTTCGTCGACGAGGACCTACTGTGACCCCCTTTACAATTTTCTTTTTCTCCCTCTTGATTATTTAAATACCATAATTATTCGAGTTTCTACATAAGCTGGAGGAGATTCTCGTAGCATGTGAATTCCTAGATGTGTTCCCAGAGGACTTACCAAGATTGCCTCCTGATCATGAGGTGGAGTTCGCTATAGAGTTGACTCTAGGCACAATACCGATTTCAAAAGCTCTATATTGTATGGATCTGGCAGAACTGAGGGAATTGAAGGAGCTATTACAGGAGCTACTAGATAAGGGTTACATCTGATTGAGTGCTTCACCTTAGGGAGCATCGCTGCTTTTTGTGAAGAAGAAGGATGGGTCGATGTGGATGTGCATCGACTATGGAGAGATTATGTAATGACCTGAAGAATAATGATATTTAAATAATAAAGAGGAAAGAAAATAGAAACAGAAACAGAAGGAGGCAGCCGACTTCGATGACATTGCATTTTGGAGGTGATAATTCCTAGAAATTTCCTAGGCCTCGTCAACGAACACAGGGGTTTCATCGACGAGGGTTCTTCAGGACCTCATCGATGAGGTCCCATCTCATCAACGAGAAGATACCGAGAGAGGATTTTTGGAAAGTCTAAAATTCATCGGTGCAGATTCATCGACGATCTTTCTACAGGATTTGTCGATGAGGTGACGTGACTCGTCGATGAATCCCGTAGTATAAATAGTGCAAAACTTTGGATTAATTCAGAAATCCAGCACCACTCTCTCTCCTACAGCCCCTCTTCAATCTCTCTTCGATTTAAGTCCCGTCAGTTGCCGGATTGACGATCTGAGACCACCACAACGCTCCTGGCAGAGTTCTCTTAAAGTCTGCTGGGGCGAATCGTCAGTGGGATTGAGTCGAATTTCTTCCCAGAATCAGAGTAAGGTCTTTTAGTCAATTTTTAGCCTTCTGGTAGCTGTAGGAAATGATGTAGGCATAGAAATATTGATATTTTGTTCTAGAAAATGTTGTTTTCATGGTGTTGAGTGGAGAGCCCTGCGGGTGTAGGACCCACTACAGTAGGGGGTTTTTAGCAAAAATTAGGTATGGGAAATATGTTATGCTAGGTAGTTCTAAAATGATTTCCAATATGAAATGTATATTTTTACCAGTTTATTATTCACAGCAGGACATTATATAGATTATTAATTATGAATATTATGTATTAAATCATTGTGTGGCTTGAGAATATAAATATAGTATAGAAGCATGTTTTACAGTATTTTCAGGGTATGTTTTACAGAATATACAACTAGTGGATATGTTTTATAGTAATTATAGAATACCATGATTATATAGTTTTCAGAACCATGATTATACAGTTTCCAGTACCATGACTTATAGATTACAGTTCAGTTCAGAAATACAGTTGACACAGTTACAGTTTATTTTAGCATCAATGGTTATTACAGTTATTTCAGAATCATGGTAATTCAGATAGTTGTATATAGAAATATATTATATAGTATCAGACCCTGTTGGACCATTATAGTTTATAGAGCACGGTACCGTAGCTACAGATATTTTAGTTCAGAGTGCAACCACCTATTTAGATAATACGTGATAGTAGGTCGATCGTGCCCAGATGTGGACAGGCTCCCCATCAGATATGGGTTGCGGAGTGGCCGATCTGGCTGAGGGAGTATAATGGTTTACCCTGGTCGGCTAGCCAGGGTAGATCCTGCCTACAGGCCACACAACCCTGTCATGAGGGGTTAAATCATGACACACAGTTATCCACAGGGAAGTTTTTAGTTATTACTATGTTTATACAAATTTACAAAAACAGAATATATATTACCAGTATTTTGAGTAGAAACCTTAAGTACATAAATGTTAAGCAACAGGTAAAAGATGATGGTTTATATTTATGGTATTGTACTTTACAGATTCAGTGATACATGATTATATAGTAATAGATTTTCGTAATATTGTAACTCATTTTCCACACACTAGCAATAGCATATTTCATCTTACTGAGTGTTGGCTCATCCCATTACTTTAACATTTTTCAGGTGACCCAAGTAGGCGAGCAGACTAGGCTCGCAGATTAAGGGGCTTCAGTACTGCCCTGTCAATAGACAATGAGTATGTTTTAGGAGTATTTTTGTATAGCCCTAACCTAGTTGAGGGTATTTTGGGGAACAGTCGTATATGTATATTTTGGGAAACATTTTAGCACTCTAGTATTATATAAAATTATATATGATTATGTTTATTTGATTTTCACTTCTCGCTGCTTAGGTTGATGGTTGGGTTTATTCCAGTGTGGTATCAGAGCATTATAAATGTTATAGTATAAAAAAAAACCCAAGTTAAATAGTAGGTCGTTACAAATTAACAAGGTGACAGTAAAGAATAAATACCTGTTACCCAAAATTGATGATCTATTTGACCAACTATAGGACATATAGATCTTCTCTAGGATTGATCTACGATCTGGGTGTCATCAGCTAAAGGTGAAATCGGTGGACATACCAAAGGTTACATTCTAGATTAGGTATGACCACTATAAATTTCTGGTTATGCTTTTCGGATTAACCAAAGCTCCTATAGCATTTATGGATTTGATGAATAGGGTATTCCACGAGTATCTAGATCAATTCGTGGTCATTTTCATTAACAACATCCTAGTTTATTTGAGGAGTCCTGAGGAGCATGTAGTTCATTTGAGGTTGGTACTTCAGGTGCTCTAGGAGGAGAAGCTGTTTGTAAAATTTAAGAAATGCAAGTTCTTGTTTGAGCAAGTGGCATTTCTAATCATTCCTTCAGGGGATGGTGGATTTTTTATCTACAGTGACGCCTCTAAGAAGGGTCTCAGGTGTAACAACTCGAAGAATAATGGTATTTAAATAATAAAGAGGGAGGGAAATGGAAAAACAAACAGAAGGAGGCAGCAGACTTCGTCGACGAACGCTTCGCGTTTTTCGACGACGTTGCACTTTGGATGTAATAACCCAAGAATTTTCCTAGGGCCTCGTCAACGAACACAAGGGATTCGTTGATGAGGGTACATAAGGATCTCGTCAATGAGGAAGCATTTCGTCGACAAGAAAATACCGAGCGGCTGTTTTTTTGAATTCTGAATTTCGTCGACGAGGAGATGGTATTCGTCGAAAAACCTCCTTCTGGACCTTGTCGATGAGATGACGTGGCTTATCGACGAAGGCCGCAGTATAAATAGCCCTAAACTGGGTTTAATTGCAAAACCTTCAGCAAAAATCTTCCCCCCTCTCTCTCTCCTATGGTTTTTCTTCCCTCTCTCTTCGATTTCGGCCTTGTCAGTCGTCGGATCGATGATCTGAGGCCACCACGACGCTCTTGGTGAAGTTCTCTCCAAGTTTACTGGGGTGAATCATTGGTGGGATCGATATGAATTTCTCCCTAGGTTCAGGGTAAGATCTTTTATTCGAAATTAGGCTTTCTAGTAGTTGTAAGAAATGAAGTAGACAGAGAAATAATGATATTTTGTTCTAGTGAATGTTGTTTTCAGGGAGTTGAGTGGGAAACCCTGTGGGTGTAGGACCGATATTTAGTAGGGACTTTCCAGTAGTTAGGTAGGGGGAACATGCTATGTTGGGAAACTTCATTATGATTTTAGTACAAAAGATAGGTTGTTATCAAGTTATTATTCAAATTATATATATGGTTTTTAGAGCTCGATTATAATAATATTTATTAGTGTGACTTAAGTTGATTAGAGTATAGTACCATATTTATAGAAACCATGAATATCATGTTTATAGTTTATGAACAGAAATACCATTATATTTACATGCTTATAGAATAAAGGACTTTCAGTATACAGTATACTCAGAAAAATATATTTTAGTAATTTCAAAATAATCAGTTTTTTTTTTCAGTACCATAACGCCCCAATATTTATTTATACAGATAACAGTTCAGTTATACAGAAATCAGATTTTCAGTCGGTTCATTTAGAATTTTAGATAAATTCTATGGGGTTATGGTTATTTCAAAAATCATGGTAAAATAGTATGTTAAAGATATCAGCTACCTATATTGTATCAGACCCTGATGGATCAGATTCAGCAGAGCACAGTACCATAGCTACAGACATTCAGTTCAGAGTGCAACCACTTTACTCAAACAGTAAGTGGTATGAGGTTGATTGCGCCCATGTCGGGACAGACTCTTCATCAGATATGGATTGAGAGGAGCCGATCAGACTGTCGGAGTTCAGTTGACTTACCCTGGTCGGCCAGCCAGGATAGGTCCCGCCTTCGGGTCGCACAACCTTGTCATGTGGGGTTAAATCATGACATACATCCATCTAGGGAAATTTTCTCAAATATTACAAGTATAAGTAGATTTTCAGAAATAGTAGTAGTAGTAGTATGATAAGTAAATTTATATAGTTTTAATATATGTTATTTATACCAGCATTTACAATTTCAGTTATCCATGATATTATTTTTAAATCAGATTATTTATATAGAAATATAACTCGATAGCCACACACTAGAAATAGCATGTTTCGTCTTACTAAGCGTCGTGTCACCCCAGTGTTGAATTATTTTTCAAGTGGACCAGTTAGGCGAGTGGATCAGGCTCGCAGGTAGAGGGGTTGTTAGTCTGCCCTGTTAAGGGTGAGTAGTATTTTTGGGTAGTATTTTTGTATGCCCTTACGTCAGTAGGGAATAGTTTTGAGGAGAACATTGATATATGTATAATTTATGTGATATTTAGACGCTCTGGTATTGTAATTTATGTGGTTATGTTTATGTATGTGGCTTTTTGCTGTTTAGGTTAATGTTTGGTATTAAAATAGGGAAAAAAATTTTATTTTATTAGCAGGTCGTTACATTGTGGTATCAGAGCAGTGAAATTTCATAGTAATTATTATAAAAAAAAAAAGGTAAGTGAAATCTCAATTAATTTAGCAGGATGTTACATCGGGTGTGTTCTAATGCAATAGGGAAAGGTAATTACTTATACTTCTCGTCAACTCAAGGAGTATGAGAAGAACTACCCGACACATGATGTGGAATTAGCGGCGGTAGTGTATGCATTGAAGATCTGGAGGCATTACCTGTACGGTGAAAGGTGCAAGATTTTTACCGATCATAAAAGTCTTAAGTAATTTTTCACCCATAAGGAGCTGAACATGAGGCATAGGAGATGGTTGAAGCTAATAAAGGACTACGACTGTATCATTAGTTACCATCTCGAAGAAACTAATATGGTAGCCGATGCTCTAAGTCGGAAGTCAGTGGATGCGGTAGCCTCAACAGTGAGTGTGATACCTCATGGATGAAAAGACTTAAAAAGATTAGATGTTACTACCCATATCAACAAGGTGCACCTTTCTTTTCGGGAGTTTTCCCATAAGAACTCCATAGTTAAGCGCCCGAACCTGGGTCCGCTAGGGAGCACTGCGTCTCTCCTCCTCCACCTAGACCAGACAACAGGGGGGTGGGCCTTATCGGACTAATGACTGGCCCCACAGATCAACACGTGTCCTTTTCAGTGTGTTTTGTCCTCACTCACACACTTATTGAGAAAACTTCTTAGGTGGCCACTCATCCCAAGATTGCTCCAAGCCAAGCACGCTTAACTATGGAGTTCTTATGGGAAAGCTCCCGAAAAGAAAGGTGTACCTTATTGATATGGGTAGCAACATCTAATATTTTTAAGTCTTTTCATCCATGGGATATCACATTCTCCCCCACTTATAGAACGCAACGTCCTCGTTGCGAACCCACATTTCCAAACCCAGGCGATGTGAATCTCATCACACTTCCGGCTGGATGTTGGCTCTGATACCATTTGTAACATCTGAACTTTCTATCATTCATAGTGCCACATCATACTATATACAATAAAAGCTGTAAAACTGTATACATATACATAGCTGTGTTCTTTCCCTAGGACTCTGTATGTCATGATTTGACCCTTCATGACAGGGTTGTGCAGACCATAGGCGGGGCTTAACCTGGTTGGCCCTCCAGGTAAGTCACTATACTCTACACTACTCCAGCTCGGTCAAACTGCATACACTCTTAAGCTCGGGACTGGCTGCTACCTCATCAAATCGGCCCCCTCAACCCAGCGAACTGGGGAGTTGCATACTCTCCGAGCACGGCTAACGGTACCCACACACTATCTGAGATATGTGGTTGTACTCTATTTATATCTAGCAACTGTACCGTGCTCTGTATTCTGTGTCTATACTGTATCTGTCTGTAATCTTTCCACAGGGATCTGATACTATATATATATATATATATATATATATATATATATATATACGTACTATGCTCTTTATACTGTTTTCATTATATTTCCAAAATAACCATAACACTATATTACTGTACTGTAATATGCGTAGCATCTTGATGCTATAACTGTATATTCTGTCTGTACTTTCTTTCTATATAATCTGTATGTACTTTCTTTCTGTATAATCTAAGTGTTATGGCATTTTGGGAAAAACATAACTTTCTATATAAACTTTATACACTGTTCTGAATAAATATCTATATACAGATATATATATATATATATATATATAACTGTCTATATAATCATATGAAACAAACTATATATATGCAAATTGTGTCTGTATAAAATCTACAATTATCTCACTATATCTGTATAATTTGAAATACTGAAAAACTATGTAAAGCACCATATCTATATCATATACTCAGGCCACACATGCTTTAAAAATTCATATCCTATATAATATCTGGTATACATGCATACATATATAATATTTCTGATAACATAAGTAAATTTCCTAGCATAACATATTTTCCTTACCTTAACTTTGAAAAGCCCCTATAAAATTCTAGCTCTATACCCACAAGGTTCCCAGCTCAACATCCTGAAAAAAAAAATCCCCCAGAACAAGATATCAGTATTTTCTTACCAACAACATTTCTCATAACTCAGGGAAAGACAAATACTGAATAAAACGACTTACCCTGAGATTGGGACGAAATCCAAACCAACTTTTCCAACAATCAGAACTTCGCCAGGAAAGTCGTGGTAGCCTCAGATCTTCGATCCGGTGAGAAACGGGCCCGAAAACGAAGAGAGAAGTGGGAGAGACCGTATGAAAAAGAGAGGAGAGAGAGAGAGGAGCACTGAAATTGGATAAAAATATGAGTTTTTCACTATTTATAAGGCCAGATTCGTCGACAAGACACGTCACCTCGTCGATGAGTCTTTTAGTAATTTCGTCGACGAACCTTACCTCCTCGTCGACAAAATTTAGACTGCCCAAGACCCCTTTCGGTATCTTCTCATCGACAAAACTTGTCTTCGTCGATGAGGTCCTCTTATGCCTTCGTCGACGAATCCCCTGTGTTCATCGATGAGGCCCCTGGAAATTCTCTTCCTCTTAGTTATTCAAATATTATTATTATTATTATTATTATTATTATTATTATTATTATTATTATTCGGGTTGTTACAGTGAGTATTTAGCATCATATCAGTATGGACCTGGAAAGGTTAGCCATAGAGTTAGTGGAAGGAAATCACCAGGCATTCATTTCTAGCTTGGTGGTACAACCGACCTTATGGGAGAGGATCAGAACAGCTCAGAAGGAAGACATTGAGTTAGTAGAGGTTATGGAAGGGGTTTAGGATGATTTAAAGTCGGATTTCAACATCTTTGATGATGAGGTGTTGAGATTCCATACCAGGACCTGCGTACTGAATGATGCTGAGGATTGCTTCAATGAAATGAGTGATGAAGTTTGGTGGCAAGGGTAAGCTGAGCCCTAGGTATGTCGGACCGTTCGAAATTCTAGAGAGAATCAGTTCAGTGGTGTACATGATAACATTACCTCCCGCATTATCTAGGATTCATGACGTGCTCCATATGTCCATGCTTAGGAGGTCTATTCCAGATCCTTCACATGTGATCAGTTATGAGTCATTGGAGCTCGGGGACACATTTAGCGTATGAGAAGATACCAGTTCAACTCTTAGACTATAGAGAGCAGGAACTACATACCAAGAGGATTCCACTAGTAAAGGTACTATGGTGTAATCATGCATTAGAAGAGGCTTTGTGGGAGTTAGAGTCAGAGATACATCAGAAGCACCCACGGTTATTCAGAGACGCTCAGGGCTAGACAGGTAAACAGAACGGTAAGTAGGTGCTATATATGTATTATAGTTAAGAGTAAGTTTGTTTATGGTTTAGAGTATATTTGGTCATCAGGAGAGAGTTTGTTTGGATATTGTAATCTCCCGAGACATTATGTGTAACCACGGTATTCCTCCGCCATAAGTGAGGGTAGGTAATAAATTTGGGATAGGGCTGCTATGTGGGTGGTTGTTGGCTCTTCCTAGAGTCAGAGCAGTAATGGTTTAGATGATGTGATAGAAAACAGTTAGCAAATTTCGAGGACGAAATTTTTATAAGGAGGGGAGATTGTATAGACCCGAACTAGGAAAATAAGGAAATTAAATAAGAAAAGGAAAAGAGGGATTTCAGCAGGCTTCATCAACGAAGTCCATGTTCTCGTCGAAGAAGGCCCTTTTGAGGTTCATCGCTGAAATTTACAACTTCGACGAAGAGATTTAGAACGTCCAAAAAATATTAAGCTTAGGGTTCGTTGACAAGGCCCTTCTTTCATCGACGAATGACCTTATGTGGTTCGTCAACGAAGGCATCATTTCGTTGACGATTTTTGACAAGGTCAAGGGGTCTATAAATAGATTTTCAATTGCTTCATTGTCAAGAAGTCAAAATATCTCTCTATTTGTCTCTTGAACCTACACCCACCCACCCACACACACACACACACACACACACACACTCTCTCTCTCTCTCTCTCTCTCTCTTTGATCTTTCGCCGTTCGTTGCCCATTTCAACGATCGGAAGTTACCACGAGGATTAAGGAGCGAATATCTACAAGTCTAGCGGAGTGGATTTTTGATCTCTCGAAAAAGCCAGGATTCGGTTTTTGAGCATCTCGGGTCGTTTTTCAGGAAATAGGTAAGGGGATTATATTATGTCAGCTATGTTAATGAGTTCTAATGAAATGAAATATTAAAATGATTTTTAGATATACAGTTACAACTTTTCTAGGGTTTTCGGGCCAAGGGTTTGGTTAACGGACATTATTTTTGAAACCAACCGTTTAAATTTAAATATGATATTTTTAAATTATAGTATTGGACTTTATGAACGTTTTCATGTTGGAAAGTTGTATTTCAAACCATAGCCTAGTTTTAAAACCAACCAAAGACGGTAGGGTTGTTTATCTCCATTTTTCTTGTATTTAGCCATATCTCTATATTCTTAGTAAAATATCTCCATTTTTCATACCTTAATTTTAGCTGCAATATTTATATTCTCAGGCAAATGAGTTATGTATGAGTTACCAGATGAAACTTGTGTGACATGAGTATATTTTTAATTGACATTAAATGAGTAGGTTTTGTGTAATACTGAAACGTAACGGCTATAAGCCAAGATGAGAGATATGATGGCTATATGCTAAGAGATGAGATGAGATGTGACGGCTAAATGCTGAGTTTATGATACGCCAATTTTTACCGAGTTAGTATCTAGCCGATATATTCGTAGAAGTATGTACAGATTATGTTATATTACAATTTTATGAAAGGAATGATGATTACAGTTTTATATGATGTAAATTGCCATATAGAGCCCTGTAATGATGATCTCATGGTAAAAGCACGGTACTGTAGCTATATGTATGTAGGGGTGCAACCATACGTCGCAGATAGAGTGTGGATGGGAAATGCAATTGGTGGCTGGGTAAAGTACTTCCCGATTGAGAGATTTCGGGGCCCCATCTGATGAAGTAATTCCTGATGACTCAGCCTTCGGGTGGCCTTCGGGTATAGATTGAGTAGGCACCATCCTACTAATTTATGTTTGACTTAGCATTAGTCGGCCGGCTATTTGCTAGGTCCAGTCTCTGGGCCGCACAACCCATAATGGGGGAAGCATGTCGCACGGTGTATGTGATGGCGTGATGTTGCTAGTCCTATAGACCAAGTTGTATCTTCTAGGCATATATGATCACATTTACTATAGAAAGGGCTATACTGAGCTAGCGGTATGTATTTTTAGATTTACAGAGCAATACATATTTTAAAATGCCAATTAAATGTATTTAAATGTTAGTAGTATATGTGCACACGAAATCTCATGCTAGCAACACACTGACGATAATATAATCCGTCTTATTGAGAGGTGTCTCACCCTAGTATACAAATGTTTTTTCAAGTCCTCTAAGGGATGGAGCCTAGCGTTCTACTGGGCAGAGTTTAGACAATAGATAGTCCTTGTCAAAGTTGGTGAGATATTAGACAGTGTTTGTCTCTTTTGGGATTTGCAATAGCAGATTATGTTTTGTTATATATGGATGTATATGTGAGACAGTTAGATACTCTGGTAAGTATTAGAGGTTTTATGTATTTTTCACTGTTTATCTTTGTACAGATATGTATGGAACAACCTTATTTCCCTTGTTTGGGCGAGTTGTATATGTTTGGTATCAGAGAGATGTATGTTTAGCAACACTTCGAGCCCACCTAGAGGGTTGGGGCACTACACACTGGGTCTGATGAAGTCCTTATCCAATAATTCTTGTAATCGCTCCTTCAATTCCTTCAACTCTGTCAGAGCCATTCTGTAGGGAGCTTGAAATATTTGTGCCGTCCCTAGAAATAAGTCAATAGCAAATTTGATTTCACGGTCAAGATGCAACCCAGGTAAATCCTCTGGGAATACATCTGAAAACTCCCTCACCATTAGAATATCTTCAATCTTTAACTCTCTCGCTAGTGCTTCCTTCACACAGGCTAAGTACCCCTAACATCCCTCTAGGAGTAACATTGTTGTCTGAACGACTGACAATATCTGTGATGAGGAGCGCACACTCGACCCAACAAACCTTTACTTTTACTCCCCAGGAGGTCTGAATACTACCCATTTCTAATGACAATTGATACTGAAATAGTTGGTGGCTAGCCATTCCATCCCTAGAATCACGTTGAATCTGTGCATATCAAGCACTACGATATCGGCTGGTAGAATTCGTCCTTGAATATCCACTGGATAGCATTTAAGAACCTTCCTACACACCATTATTGCTTCTATCGAGGTGGGCACAGATAATTCGGCATATAGTAACTGAGTTTCTGTCCTATATAGTCTGATAAACTCCCAAGAAACAAATGAGTGTGTTGCCCCTAAATCAAACAAAACAACAGCTTTAATTGAAAACATGAAAATTATACCTGTCACCACATCTCCTGGATTCTTTGCGTCCCCTGGTGTGATAGAGTAGATTCGCTCTTGAGCAGTATTACTTTACTGGTTGTCTCGGGGTGCCTGGTTGTTTCCTTGGAATATTCTATGAGCGAGAGCTTTACTCGGCAGCGCATAACAATCTCACGCCATGTGGTTAGGCCGACCGCACCAATAGCAGATAATTGCCCCGGCCCAACATTCCCCCATGTGCCTCCTACTGCATCTAGGGCAAGTAAGATAAGACTGAGCACCCTGATATCCTTGGCTCCCCATCTTTTGTCTCTTGCCCCCATTGTTTCTGTCTCTCCTTTATGTGCCCCGACTGGTACTTACTTGAAAATCAGGAGATGTGGGCCTCTTTCTCTGACTCTACACCCCTGTGCTCCTCTGTAGACTCGTTTCTATCACCATGGCTTTTTCCACTAACTCTGAAAAGGTTTGCACTTGGAAAGCCTCTACCTGTTCATAGATACCTCGCCTCATGCCTCTCTTAAATCTCATTGCTTTCTTCTCCTCATATAGCACTATATACGGGGCAAAACAAGACAACTCAACAAATTTAGTTGCATATTGCTAAACTATCAGGTGACCTTGGGTCAAATTCAGAAATTACTTCGCTTTAGCATTCTTAGTAGTAGTGGGAAAGTATCAGTCGAAAAATATCTCCTTGAAATGACTCGCAGTCAAGATTGTGGGTACTGGCCTCTACTCCTCCAATAACTTCATCGATATCCACCAACGTTTAGCCTCCCAGTCATCTTAAAAGTAGCAAACAAAACTTTCTACTCCTCAGTGCAAGGATGAACTGCCAATATTTCCTTAATCTCTTGGACCCAGTTCTTTGTCGCAAATGGGTCAGCTCCTCCTAAAAATGATGGGGGATTCATACGAGTGAACTGCTCTATCTCTGCCATGACTTGCTGAACGATACTGTGCAACACCGTATCAGAATCGCTACCACCCATGCTGGAAGGCCTCGCATTGTTACCACTATCAACATTTGCATTACTACTCCCAGGGTCCATCTTGAAAATAGAACAAAATAGTCTTGGAATCCTACTACCTTAATACGGTCAATAAAATCATTTAACTAGGAAGCTATATAAACTATACTCTATCCTCACACAACCAACCAACTTAATGTCCTTATTTCCAATTTAAGGTTCAGTCTTACCACTCAGAAACAAAAATCGATGATGGTTTACCATGGTTTTCTTGAAACCGCCGTCTCAGGAAAATCACAGAAATCGTCACGGAATTCCTGCCTCCAGGCTGCGAGACAAAACCCTAAATTCCAATCTTAACTTCCAATAATGACTTACTAAAATCCTAATCTACCCATTTCCTACCCTCATCAAGATCCATTTCTATACTCCGGTATTGAATCCTCTGAAGTCTACAGAACCTAGCAATCTAAGCTCTAATACCACACTGTAGCGATGCAAAAATTATACTACTATAAAAATAAAAATGCTCTGATACCAAAACTATACTAACCCGAACCCGAAGTGGGGTACCAAGGATACACCTATCCATAAATACATACTAACAATACAACGGAAGCATAATACACATAATCCTCATATACAATACCACAGTTCTAATGTTACCATAAATACATACACATTTCCCTAAAAATCCCTAATACGTCTGGAGTTGTGCTAAACGTATCCCAATCTCAAAACACTTACCCTAAACTACAGTACCTAGGCCTCCTTTATCTCGGAGCTTGCTACACTCGGCTGCCTAGATTTCTTGAAATGTTTAAGTTATTAGGGTGAGACACCTCTCATTAAGAAGGAATAGATTATTATTAGTGTGTGGCAACATGAGTTCCGTGTAGCATAAATATATCATTTAAACAGTAAACTTTAACTGAAAAATCTAGTAAACATGTGCTCCCACCTATATACATATGGAAAATACATAATGTATCATAATAAGTTTCTCTGAGTTCATAAATCATCTAATATACATATACATAACTGAATTTTTCCCTAGATGGACAATCATATAATTTCATGTAATAACCCCACATGATTGGGTTGTGCAGCCCAAAGGCGGGACTTAGCAATGGTTGGCCTACCATGCTAAGCCAAACATAATACGTCTATAAGTACGATTGGCCACCTTTATCTTGGTCTGGACCCAGGAGGGCATCCTACTCTTCCATGACCTAATTGACCATCCAATCACCTACACTCTATCTAAGAAGTGTGGTGACACTAACTATATCATAACAGCAACGATACCGTGCTCTAAACATAATTGATCCATCAGGGTTCTAATATCATATAATACAATTCATATAATATAGCTGTAACATAAATCACACTTTTCCATAATTGTGCATAAAACTGCCATATCGTATTTATGTATAGAATCATCATTCCATAACTGATCACGACATTAAGCCAGTTAAATTTTCATAACATATGATCACGGCATTAAGCCGGATGAACTATCATAATTTATTGATCAGGACATTAAACCAGCTGAACTATCATAATATACTGATCACGACATTAAGTTGGCCGAACTGTCATATCATAACTCTATAATATTTATAACATTTTTTGAAAATCATTATTATATCATACTTATTCTGAATAAACATAAAATATTCTAACAAGCTTATTTATGCGATAAAAATAATTATACTCATGCCACACAGTTTGAGTGATAATCTATAGTATAATAACTACCTAGGAAAATATATTTTTGTTGGCAACGAGGGTAGATATAATTTCACCTATTTAATTCAATTCCAAAATATTCCCAAAAGTCTAATATAATCAAATCCCTGCAATTTAACTTAACTTAGGCATATTTTAGAATAAAATCTGGACATAAATATAATTAATTTCACATGCTCAATTTAAATCAGACATATTTTAATTCACACAAATCTAATTAAATTCACGTGCTTCAATTTAATCGAGTAAATTTTCTAAAATACGCGACATAATCTATTCCCCTTACCTTTTCCCTGAAGTGGTGCCTACGACGTCCCAACGACCAATCCACTCTGGTTAAAATGTTCAAGAGTGAAGTTGGGACCCGAATATGGTGTTTGTTTTTTGATTTGGTCGAGAAACAATTGAAAAATCTAGAGAGAAAGAGATATGGATGGAGGAGAGAGAGTGATGAGAGAGACGGTGAGAGAAAGAGAGTTAACTATGGGGGGGGGGGGTTCTGTCTCTGTCATTTCAGTTTGATTGGAATAAAATCTCAGGAGACTTCCTGAGTATGTGTGTGTGTGTGTGTCTATATATATATATATATATATATATATATATATATATATATAATATTATATTATTATATTATTTAATTAATTGATTTATTTATTTTTGGATCACTACATGGATGGCAAAGTAGTCAAGAAAGTTTGGACAAGTCAAAAGGTTGACTACTCTACATTGAGGATCTTTGGCTGTTCAACGTACGCTCACATTCCTAGTAAGCTTTGATCCAAACTAGACCCTAAATCCACGTGATGCATTTTCATTGGCTATAAAAACGGGGTTAAAGGGTTCAAGTTGTGGGATCCAAAGGATAAGTAGGTATTCATGAGTAGAGATGTGGTGTTCGTTGAGGCATCAATGCTAATATATGAAGAAGATAGACAAGATAGTAAAGTTGACAAGAAGGAACTAGAGGTGCAAGTGGAGCTCGGTAAACTTCAAAACCAATAACCAAAGGTGCCCTCAGTTAAGTAGCATGTTCAGAGGTAATCAAATGATCACAGTGTAGCTATAAATAGACCCAAATGCATTACCCGTGCACCACAGAGATATGGTCTTGAGGATATGGTCTCCTTTGCTCTAGTCAGTGGTAGTGGAGATCCAAATTCTTTCCAAGATGTAGTTTTTGATGCAGTAAGATATAGGTGGATGAAAGCTATGATGGAAGAGGTGGAATTTACATAAAAATTAGGCTTGGGAATTGGTGGAACTTTCTAAGGGAAGGAAGCAGTGGGATGCAAAAGGGTGTTTAGGAAGAAAGATGATACTTCAGAAAGAAATGGTAAATGATTCAAGGCTAGACTAGTGCCAAAAGGTTTTTCTTAGAGGGAAGGGATAGAGAATGATCAGGTATTTTCTTTTATTGTCGAAAATACCTCCATTTGGATTATTTTTTTTGGCCATGGTAGCTCAGTTTGATTTGGAGTTAGAATAGCTAGATATTATAGAAATATTTCTTCATGGTGATTTATAAAAGAAAATTTATATGGAACAATTAGAAGGTTTCGTGGAACCTAGTAAGGAGAATTATATTTGCAGATTGAAGAAATCATTATATGGCCTCAAGCAAGCCAATGTAGTGGTACAAGCACTTTGATTCATACATGATAAGTGTCATATATACCCCTGTGAGTATGATTTTTTTTATTTACTTTAGAATTCTATTTGATGGTTCATTTATCTTTCTACTATTATATATTGATGATATGTTGATTGATGCAAAGAATATTCATGATGTCAATGGTTTAAAGGCCTTCTTAGGTAAGGAATTTGAGATGAAGGATTTTGGTGCTACAAATAAGATCCTTGGGATGGAAATATGGAGACAGGAAAGATTGGAAGCTTTAGGTCTCTCAAAAGGCTTATGTAGAGAAGATGTTGAAGAGATTTAACATGAATGTTAAGCCATTGTCTAATCCATTGGCAAATCATTTCAAGTTATCTTCAACACAACGTCCAAAAGAAGAGGAGGATGTGGAGAAGATGTCAAGGGTACCATACAAAAATGCAGTGGGTTGTTTGATGTATGCCATAGTTTGTACTTGTCCAGATCTTGCACATACAGCTAGTATAGTGAGTAAGTTTATGGCAAATCTAGGCGAGGAACATTGGAGTGCTTTGAAGTGGGTCCTCAGGTACTTGAAAGGTACTACAAATTTTGGCATTGAGTTTGGTACAAGACATTATTTAGTTCTAGTACAAGGATTTGTTGATGCAAATTATGAAGGAGATTTGGATGATAGAAGGTCTGCCACAGGTTATGCATTCACTATGGTAGGTAGACCTATTTGTTGAAAATCCATATTACACTTAGTTGTTGCATTATCTACCACTGAGGCAGAGTATATTGTTGTGATAGATTTTGCAAAGGAGGCTATGTGGTTGAAGGGATTAATAACTAAACTTGACATAGAACAACAAACTATTCATTTTCTTTGTGATAGTTAGAGTGTTATATACTTAGCAATGAACCAAGTTTATCATGCCAAAACAAAACACATTGCATTCAGATATCATAAAATATGAGAGTTGATTGGTGCTAATGAGATTCAGTTGGTTAAGGTGGCTACACAAGAAAATTCAGTTGACATGTTGATGAAGGTTGTTAGTAAGAATAAGTTCATGCATTTCTTGAACTTACTCCATATTACAAGTTTATCAATTAAATGAGGCCCTTCCCTCGTGGTATGGTACAATATGTTTGAGTCATGGTGTAATGTAATTGTATATCATATGACAGTATTTTGGGGTTTTCATATGAGGCTATATATACAAATTGTAGCTAAAGATTGAAATCCTAAGGCAGTTTTTCAATTGATAGTGAATATCGCGCATGGACTCTATGGACGTAGGCATATTGCTAAACCATGTGAATTCGTATTCTTCTTTTTCCTTTTGTTTTTCTATAATTTTCATATTTACTGTGTATGCACACATAATTTTAGGGTATAATTTCACAACAATAACATATAAGTACCCTTTTTGTAGAGACTATATGAAGGATTCTAAAGGAAGAAGCTCTTAAAAGGTGCAAGTTTGTCCAAATTCTTCTTAAGCATTCTTAAATTATTTTTGCTGGTTACATCAACCCTCTAATCTTATAAAGTTCCCTCCAATTCCAAATACTTCCTTCATGATCACTAAATAGATCATTGTTGACTTTTAAGTTGGTAATTGACCTATATGAATTGGTAGGCAACCATTAGGACTTAGTTTTTATGGTGAATACTTGCAATTTTGTATTGGGCAATCCTCCTCTTAACCATGGAGGCAATTTATACAACTTGGATTATACTTGTTGCTCTAGATGTTGGCTAAAATAATTGGTTTCCTTTGCACAATTGCCATTTTTGTTAAATTAACTTGAATTGGTCACATAATTAAATAAGAAACCTAAGCACATCACTAGTTTCATGAAGAAAAGCTTAACCTTATAAACTACATTGTCTCAACCAATGAAGAAGCTATTGTGTGAGATGTGGTAGTGACCCAAGAAGCAATTCAAGATATATACTACTGAGTACTGATTGTGCCAACAACTCCTATTGACCTCCCAAAGGAACTCATCCCCAAGGATACTCATGCCATGAATCATGATAATATGTTTCCTCCTAACATAGAAACTATCCTAACCCACTAAGAGATGATCGATCTTGACTTTTTAAGGAAAACATCAAAGGTCAAGGTGGTTACACCAAAATGGTGCACTTGATGTCAAATTATGATTGAGTCAAATGAGAATACAAATAGTTCATCTAAGATCTTTGAGCGCTTGACCAATCTTTGATTGCACTAAACAATGTTTATCTCTCTAGAGCTTTCCTGAACCTCTTTGACTTTTAAGCCAAGTTCCCCAACCAAGGTACCTTTAATTTTATTTTATTTCACACTTTTATTTTGTAAGAACCCGACCTGATAATTTTGGATTAAATAAATGAGAAAAGGGAAAGGTATTTAAAAAGGAGAAAACAGTAGGGCTCATCGACGAGGCTCCTTCTCTCGTCGACGAAGTCCCTTCTATAGCTCGGTGAGAAAATTTAGAGGTTCATCGACGAGTGAAGACCATGATATTTTGGGAATTATGAAATCTCAGGCTTGTCGACGAACCCCCTTCATCATTGAAGAATGCCCTTCTTATGCTCGTCAACGAGGGCTTCACTTCGCCGACGAGGTCGGCTGGGTCAAGGGTCTATAAGTTGAATTTTAATTTGCTTAATGGTTAAGAAACATAAAAATATTCTCTCTCTCTCTCTCTCTCTCTCTCTCTCTCTCTCTCTCTCTCTCACACACTCAAACCACTCCCTCTCTCTAAGGTTTCACGCTGTCTGTTAACCGAATCAACTATCTGACGCAACTACGTGGATCAGGGGGAGAATCTCTACGTTTATAGCGGATCGAATCTTCATTTTGAGGAATTTCAGGTTTTATCCCAAAATCGAGGTAGGGTTCGATTTCATTTTTGGTTTGGTAGATCTATAGTAGATAGGATTATATTGAAGTACTGTTCTGTGATTTTTAGGTTTTGGGGATCCCGGGTTGGTTTTTTGGACTTATTTAGGTTTACGATTTTTGAAAAAATTGGGGTTATCGAGTTTCATCTCAGTTTTTGTTGAAAAATCACGTGTTTGAATAAATGGTAATATAGAGATGATTGTACCTTCATTTTATGTTAAACTATATTCTCGGATTAATTATGATGTGATTATTTGTTACCCAAATAAGTGTGGCATGAGCTGGTAAATTGAAATGAGTTGAGTTATGAAATTGTGAATTGAGATATTGGAACGGTGGTTCCAAAATTGTTTTTAGGAATCTGTGGAAAACTAATACTGGTTAGCATCCGGTTAATTATAGACAAGCTAGGGCATCTGGTTCGCTACCGATGGGCTGAGACATCCTGTTAAATTCTGATGGGTCTGAAATTTGGTCTTAATTTCGATGAGTCGCTCATCTAGGTTGTTACCGATGTGTTGGGATATCCGGTTTAATTCCAATGTGGATATGTGTTGTGAAATATACTACGTGTTTGTGAATTCACTGTGTTGTGAACTATACTAGAACTGTGTTGTGAACTATACTGGAATTGTGTTGTGAACTATACTGGAACTGCGTTGTGAAGATACTGGAATTGTGAAGTATTATGTTTTGCTGTTGAAATAACACTCATATGCCCACACACTGATATAACCTGCTTCTCCCTTATTGAGAGGTGTCTTAGCCCTATCATACAAATGTTTTTCAGGTCCTTCGAGTAGCCGACACTAGTGCCCTAACGTTCCAAGAGCGTGGTTGTTGGTTAGCATTGTCTAAGTACTTGTATAAGTATTGATATTTTTCTAAGTTGTCTTTTTGGGTTACGTAGGCGCCTGGGGGTATGTGTTGTATTACAGGACTAGTTGCTGGTTTTGTATAGACTCTGGTATGGTATTATGATGTAATAGGTTGAATTATTTCGCTGCATATATTGTGTATGTGATTATGGATAGGGCATACGTGAACCCTACGGGTCAGACCCTTATATTGTGTAGTATCATGGATGGTTGTATGATACAAAGACAGGTTAGGTTACTAAATCACACCCTAGGGCCCATTTCCAAGCTCGGGGCATGACAGCTTGGTGTTAGAGCTAACGAGGTTGTTAGGCCTTGTAGACTTGGTTAGGTGTAATTAGGTGAACATACCAGAGTATAGGAATGTAGAAAATGGGTATATGAGGTCGAGGGTTGTCTTGTAGCTAGACAGGGACTCATTGATGGTGTTATGTGTTTTTCCTAGAATGACGATTTGAGTAAAATCATGGGAAACCATTTATGGTTTTGTGTTTGTGCGGTAGGGTGACTTAAACCTGAGAGACTAGAATTTAACATGATTATCCTACAATGATTGTGTTAATTATGCTATGATAGTGGAATAGTAATCTATTCCATTCCTATTTTCATAATGGAGCCCAAGGATAGCAACTGTGATAGTAGCTGAGAAGGGACTGCGAGTGAAGGGTCTCCTTCTGTGCCACGGGGTTTGATTAGACAGATTATGAGAGAGATCAGGCAATGCGTTAGGGGATGAGAGCATTCCTCTACTACTGTTGTGGGTTGCACCATTGAGAAGTTCACCCGCATGTATCCTTCGACATTTACTGGAGGATCTGATCCGATTGGAGCGGAGAACTAGGGACGGAAGACGGAAAAGATACTGAATGTTTTGCATTGCACCAACAAGTAGAAAGTTCTATATGCTACGTTTCAGCTGACAGGGGAAGTTGAGAGATGGTGGATGGCTGTGAGTTTGCTTGAGGAGCAGAGAGCCTATTCATAAGGGATGTTGTGGAGCCATTTTAAGGAGGTATTCTTCGAGAGATACTTCCTGGCTTCCACCCGTGATACAAAGGTAGACAAATTCTCGGGTCTGACTTAGGGGACCCTGAGGTGCAGAGATACATAGCTAGATATATTGAGTTATCTCGCTTTGCGCCATGTTTGATTTCTAATGAGTACAAGGAGATTCGAAGGTTTGAGAAGGGTCTGAAGAAGGATATTCATAGGCTACTAGGAATGCTATAGATTCAGGAGTTTTCTGTTCTGGTGGATAAGGTCGTCGTGATTGAGGCTGGTCTTTAGGAGGACGAGGTGGTGTAGGAATAGAAGAAGAGCCTAGTGCCTTCTGGTTCTCAGATTGGTTTCTGGTTCTCAGATTGGTTCTCCTCAGGGACAGTGGAAGAAGAGGAACTATGGTACGGGTAATCTCTAGGGTGCGAAACCGTAAGGTCCACAGGGGGATCAACCTCGCGAGCGTTGTACTTGCTGCCATAGGTGGCATGACAGTGAGTGCCAGTTCACGGGTAACTGTTATCGATGTGGCGAACCGGGCCATGTATCCCAAAACTTTCGTACGCTGATGAATGATGTGCCTACACCGAGTTAGAATCAAGGAAAGAACCAAGTGTTTCGGGGAAACTTTCAGGGAAACACAGCTCAGACGAGGGTGTACTCGCTTACTCCAGCCGATGCAAAGCATGCTAGCAACGTGGTAATAGGTACCATGTTACTGCTTTCAAATAGATTTGTTGTCTTATTTGATTCAGGAGCAACCCACTCTTTTATATTTGCAAATTTTGTGAAACTGTGTAGGGTTTCTTGATGGATGATGGGTTGTTTGTCACTACACCGTCTGGGAGTGTGGTGATCTATAGAAATGTTAAAAGACTGCCCAATGATAATTTAGGGAAGGTCACTACCGATGAATCTGGTAGTGTACAACATGTACGGGTTTGATGTTATATTGGGGATGGATTGGTTATCCTCCAGTTTTGCAGTGATTGAATGTCATAGGAAAGTGGTGGTGTTCAGACCTCCTAGAGAGCAGGAATATGAGTTCGTAGGATTGTGTGTGCGTTTGACCCCATAGATCCTGTCGGCTATGCAAGCGAGAAGGTTACTCTTGGACGGTTGTCAGGGGTACCGAGCTTGTGTGAAGGAACCACCTCTGGATGATCTAAAGCTTGAGGATATCCGAGTGGTTAATGAATTTTCGGATGTATTCCCGGAAGACTTACCCGATTTACCTCTTGACCGTGAGGTGGAGTTCACTATTGAATTGCTGCTAGGAAAGACACTAATTTCTAAAGCTCCATACCGGATGCCTCCAACTAAACTTAAAGAATTGAAGGAATAGTTGCAGGAACTACTAGATAAGGGCTTTATCAAACCTAGTGTTTTGCCTTGGAGAGCTCCAGTATTGTTCGTGAAGAAGAAGGACGGGTCAATGAGAATGTGCATTGACTACCGTGAGATTAACAAGGTAATAGTGAAGAACCGAAACCTGTTGCCTCGTATAGATGATTTGTTTGACTAGCTGCAGGGAACACAAGTCTTTTCGAAGATCAATTTACGGTCAGGGTAACATTAAGTGAAAGTTAAGACTGACAATGTCGCAAAGATTACTTTTCGAACTAGATATAGTCACTACAAGTTTCTGGTCATGCCTTTTGGGTTAACTAACGCTCTGGTTGTATTTATGAACCAAATGAACATGGTTTTCCATGAATACCTGGACCAGTTCGTAGTGGTATTCATTGACGATATTCTGGTATACTCTAGGAGTTCGAAAGAGCATGAAAACCATCTGAGGTTGGTGCTTCAGGTACTACGAGAAAAGAAGTTGTATGCCAAGTTGAAGAAATGTGAGTTCTGCTTGAAGAAGATCACATTTCTTGGCCATGTCATGTCGAGAGGTGGTATCTCAGTTGATCTTGGTAAGATAGAAGCAAAGGCTGACTGGGTGAAATTAAAGAGCGTGCAGGATGTTCGAAGTTTCCTAGGACTGGTTGAGTACCACTGGCGGTTCATGGAGGGATTCTCTAAGTTGTCTGACCCTTTGACATGATTAACAAGGAAGGATGTGAGATTTGATTGGACCGACGAGTGCAAGCAGAGTTTCTAGGAGTTGAAACACCGGTTGGTCACTACTCTGGTTTTAACCATCCCATCTGGGGATGGTGGTTTTGTGATTTATAGTGACGCATCTCTAAAGGGTTTGGGATGTATGCTGATGTAACAGGGGAAAGTAATTTCTTATGCTTCTCGAAAACTCAAAGAGTACGAGAAGAATTGCCCTATGCATGATCTGGAGATGACAGTAGTGATGTACGTGCTGAAAATCTGGAGACACTACTTGTATGGTGAATAGTGAGATCTTCACGGACCACAAGAGCCTCAAATACTCTTTCACACAGAAGGAGTTGAACATAAGGCAGAGGAGACGACTAAAACTGATCAAGGACTACGATTGCACCATTAGCTATCATCCGAAGAAAGCTAACATGGTAGCTGATGGGTTGAGTCGGAAGTTAGAGCACACGTCAGTATCTGCAGTAGTAGGTCAGCATCATATCAGATGGGATCTAGAGAGTCTTGGCACAAAATTGGTGGAAAGAAATCATCAGGCTTTCATTGCTAGCTTGGTGATCCAGCCAACATTATTGGAGAGGATTAAAGCTGCGCAGACTAATGATGAGGAGTTAGTCGAGGTTCTAGAGAAGGTGCCATAGGGGCTGGCTACAGATTTTAACATCTCCAAGGGAGGTGTATTGAGGTTTGGAAACAGACTGTGTGTTCCAAACAATGAGGGGATAAGGAGGACAATTTTGGAGGAGGCACATCGTTCTTTGTATACGGTACATTCGGGGTAGCACGAAGATGTATTAAGATTTGCGCGAATCTTTCTAGTGGAGTGGTATGAAAAGGGAGATTGCTCGATTTGTGGAGTAATATCTGACGTATCAGCAGGTAAAGGCTGAACATCAGAGGCCGACAGGGCTATTGCAACCATTAAGCATTCCGATGTGGAAATGGGAGCACATCTCCATGGACTTTGTTATCGGGTTACCACCAGCAGTTCACGAGCAGAATGCAATCTGGGTGATCGTGGACAGGTTGACTAAATCTACTTACTTTGTATCGATGAAGGTTAGCTACTCCTTGAGTAGGCTAGCAGATCTATACGTGTAGGAGATAGTCAGAATACACGAGGTACCGGTGTCCATCGTTTCAGATTGAGACCCAAGTCTCAGAGGAGAAGAATAATTTTTCTCTGCTATATCTCGCTTGAGTCGATCCACTTTCAAAGCAACCAAAAATTAAAGCGTAGAGCTGAATCAACATTCACCAGTGCGGTCATGTCTATGCTCTCAAGAAGAAACTAAGTAGGGAAAATACAAGGGGGATAAAATCAAAAACTGAATGCTAATTCCAATAGTACTGCCACCAATTATTATTTACATCCCACATCACAGAACCAGCCAAATCTGTGGGTTTTTGAAGTATCATAGAGAGCCATAAACAGACTTCAGTGTAATCATGAAATCATTTTCAAAACCCAGAAGTTGTGGCAAAGAAGGAACCCAACATCGCCTAATTTGATCTGAAATCGGATACGAAACCACAAGTCGGGTCTCCGGAACAATGGTAGCTCTCTTTTTGTCGCTTTTTTTTTCCTCAATGCGGCGCCGGAGATCTTGGAGGCTGGCCAGAGATTCTGGAGGCCGTGGAGCAGGGTCATGTTGGTGGTTATGGAGCATGGAGCGGCAGTGGCAACTGCTGCTGCTGTCTCTCTTATGCACTGAACCAGTGAAGACTCGAGAGACTCAGAGAGATGCAATACTGAGAGTCTGAGACTGAGAGACCAAAGACGAGATCATGAGAGAGACTGTGAGATAAGAGTGGGACTGAGTGACCAGATACGAGAGTCTCGCTAGAGACGATGACGACGACGTCGTCAGAAACAGTGGGTGGTGGCAAGGAGTTTTAAGAAAAAGAAATTAGGTTTAGAAGGCTCTGATACCATGTTAAAATTAATAAAACTTTATTAATCTTTTTGTACACATAAAACTGTATAAGGCCATCCTTTTATAAGGGAAGGAGGCAGACTGTAAGAGTATTTTAGGGAGATATACAAGGGTATATTGGGGAGATATATGAAAGAGATATGCCAACATTCTACATTGAAATGCATAATGTGATTCTCTTTATCTCTTCTCAATCAACAAATGTTGGGGAAAATCTTCCATATTCTTGCTACTAATAAAGCGAGTAATGAAAAAAGAACTAAATTATTAGAAGGAACATATATAGGAGGTTAGCCTAAGGCTTGAGTGTGACGACCTGAATAATAATAGTATTTAAATAATAAGGAGGAAGGGAAATGGAAACAGTAACAGAAGGAGGAAGTCGACATTGAAGCTTATCAATACGCCTATGGTGAGGAGAATGCTTCAGAATGGCTGTCTGGGATTCGTGGCTTTTGTAAAAGAAATGTCAGAAAATGAATTGAAGCTCATCAATACACCTATAGTGAAAGAATTTACAGACATGTTTCCAGATAAATTACCAGGTTTGCCGCCTGATTGTGAAGTAGATTTTTCCATTGATCTACTTCCAGGTACAGCGCCGATTTCTAAAGCACCGTACAGAATGGCACCGGCAGAGTTGGCAGAATTGAAAAACCAGTTGTAGGATTTGCTTGATAAGGGTTTCATAAGACCTAGTGTATCACCGTGGGGAGCTCCAGTGCTATTTATGAAGAAGGATGGGTCTATGAGGATGTGCATAGATTACAAAGAGATTAATAAGGTAACCATCAAAAACAAGTATCCTCTACCCCATATCGATGATTTATTTGATCAGCTCCAAGGTACACGGGTATACTCTAAAATTGATCACAGATCAGGTTACCATCAGGTAAAGGTGAGAGCAGAAGATGTATGGAAGACGGCTTTCAGATTCAGGCATGAGCATTACGAGTTTCTTGTTATGCCATTTGGTCTGATGAATGCTCTTGCGGTATTTATGGACTTGATGAATAGAATCTTCCACCAATACCTAGACCAGTTTGTTGTTATTTTTATTGATGATGTACTGGTCTATTCAAGGAACTATGAGGAGCACGATATACATTTGAGGCAGGTCTTACAGATGCTTAGGGAAAAGAAGCTGTATGCAAAGTTCAGAAAATGCGACTTCTGGCTCGAGAAAGTTATATTTTTGGGGCATGTTATCTTAGGAGACGAAATTTCTGTAGATCCCAGTAAGATTGAGGCAGTGGTGAACTGGGCTAGACCGAGGAATATTAGGGGATTAGGAGTTTCTTGGGGCTAGCCGGTTATTATCATCGTTTTGTCGAAGGGTTCTCAGCTTTGTCAGGGCCTTTGACACGATTGATGAAGAAGAATGCTACATTTGAATGGGACGACAGCTGTGAGCAGAGTTTTCAAGAACTGAAGCGGAGGCTAGTCGCAACACCAGTACTGATCATCCCATCTGGGGTGAGGGGTATACTATTTACAGTGATACGTCCTCAAAGGGACTTGACTGTGTATTGATGCAACATGGCAGGGTAGTAGCGTATGCGTCTAGGCAGTTGAAAGAGTACGAAAAGAACTACCTTACCCATGATCTTGAATTGGCTGCAGTGGTACACGCATTGAAAATTTGGAGGCATTATCTGTACGACAAGTAGTGTGATATTTTCTCCGACCACAAAAGCTTAAAGTATTTCTTCACCCAAAAGGAATTGAATATAAGACAGAGAAGGTAGTTAGAGTTGATTAAGGATTTTGATTGTACTATCAGTTACCACCTAGGGAAAGCAAACGTGGTAGCTGATGCATTGAGCAGGAAATCTAGGGTATCAGCGTTGGTAGCTATGGAGATCCAGCGTCCGATCATGATGGATCTAGAGAGACTTGGCATTGAATTGATAGAGAGTAATACCCCAGTATGTATTGCCAGCCTAGTGGTACATCCTACTCTACACGAAAGAATTAAAGCCGCCCAGAAAGAAGATCCAGAATTTGTGGAAGTAATGGACAGAGTGCAGAGTGGTCAGGGAGAGGAATTCTACATTTCAGATGACGGAGCTCTGCGGTTCCATTCCAGACTGTGTGTTCCTGCTGATGCTGACATTAGGAGGACTATTTTAGATGAGGCTCACAGATCCTTGTATACAGTTCATCCCGGCAGTACGAAAATGTGTAGGGATCTGCGAGAGTTTTACTGGTGGAGTGGAATGAAGAGGGAGATTGCCAAGTATGTAGCCCAGTGCTTGACGTGCCAGCAGGTAAAAGTTGAGCACCAGAGACCAGTGGGGTTAGTTGCAGCCGCTATTTATCCCAGAGTGGAAGTGAGATCATATATCCATGGACTTTGTTTTAGGGCTGCCGTCGACATCGCATGGTCAGAATGCGATTTGGGTGATAGTAGATCGATTAACTAAGTCTGCCCATTTTCTCCCTATCAAGATTAGCTATTCCCTCAGCCGATTGGCAGAGATTTATGTTTAAGAGATAGTTCGTTCTCATGGGGTGCCTGTATCTATTGTGTCAGATTGAGACCCGCAATTCACGTCACGATTTTGGAGGAGCTTGTAGGAGGCTCTGGGGTCTCAGTTATCGTTTAGTATGACATTCCATCCTCAGTCAAATGGATAGACTGAGAGGGCGATACAGACACTAGAAGATATGCTCTGTGCATGTGTATTAGATTTTGGGGGTAGTTGGACTCAGTTCATGCCACTGGTAGAGTTCGCATATAATAACAGTTACCAGTCCAGTATTGGCATGGCACCATTTGAGGCCTTGTACGGTCAGAGATGTCGATCTCCTTTGTATTGGGACGAGATAGGTGAGCGGCGAGTTGTGGGTCCAAAGCTAGTACAGTAGGCATACGATAAGGTTCGGCTTATCGGGGAAAGATTCAGTTCAGCTCAAAGCCGACAAAAGAGTTATGCCGACCATCACCGCAGGAATTTAGAGTTTGACGTGGGTGATCACGTATTTTTTAAGATAGCTCCGTTAAAGGGAGTTATGAGGTTTGGTAGGAAGGGTAAACTTAACCCTAGGTTTATCGGTCCATTTGAGATTTTAGAGAAAGTGGGGTCGGTGGCTTACAGGCTAGCTTTGCCACCGTCATTATCCAAAATTCACGATGTATTCCACGTATCTATGTTAAGGAAATACGTCTCAGATCCTTCTCATATTATCAGCTATAGTGAGTTAGAGCTCAGTGACTCACTAGTCTATGATGAGATACCAGTGCAGATTCCAGATAAGAGAGAACAGGAACTACGTAGTAAGAAGATTCCTTTGGTAAAAGTTCTATGGAGGAATCATGCGATAGAAGAGGTTTCTTGAGATCTCGAGAAGCAGATCCGACAGAAATATCCGCAACTATTTCTAGAAGTTTAAATGTAATTAGAAAATGTGAGTAAATATGTAGTTTTCTTTTGTAGGTTCATGTAATGTTTTAGTAGTACGAGGTATTTTAGTCAGGGGGAAATTTATTTTGGTATGTGTAATGTCCCAGAACTTGAGATGTAACCACGGTATTCCTCTGCCATAAGTGAGGGTAAGTAATAAAATAAGTAGACCATTTTTGTGATGACCCAAAAATATATATATATGATTAAAGTACAATAATAATAAAATAATAAAAATAGTCATTAAGTTAATATCAATACAGAAGTGTTTTTCTGTAGGATCCTTGATTCCATGTTTGATGCCTAAGAAAGACCTTGTCTTAGCGAGTGCTCAGAGACCATTGCGGCTCAGTCGCTCCCTGGAGGTCAGCCTGGTCAAAATGGAATTTCATAGGATAAACAGGATAGACACTATTTGTACACGTAAATAAGTATATATACATAAAATAGTGTTTTGACAGACATAATTTGTAGAAATACATAATAAGATAATAATAATATAGGTATCATATGTGGGGCCCACAAGACTATGTGGGGTCCACATGAGTCCCGGAGCCACAAGACACTGTTTATATACGTAAATAAGTACATAAAATAATATTTTAACTGATATAATTTGTAGAAATATATGATAAAATAATAATAATATAGGTATCCTATGCGGGGCCCACAAGACTGTGTGGGGCCCACATGAGTCCCGAAGCCGTATGGAGGTTTTCACAAGTCTCAAAGTTATGTAGGATGCATAAAATCGTACAAGAGTTATTCGAGTTACGTAGGATCCATTCGGGTCTCGAAGTTGTGTGGGGCCCACAAGACCATGTGGGGCCCACATGAGTTTTCAAAATTCAAATTTTATTCTTATTCAAAAAATAAATAATAAAATAAATAAATACTAAAAGTAGTTTAAAATTAATAACAATGATAATAATAATGATAATAATGATTAGAAAAAAAAATAATAATTAATTAACTAATTGATTAATTAATTAGGTAAGTGATTAATTAAAAATTTATTTAATGGGAATGGTGGCAAGCACTCCCACATGGCCTCCATCCCCATCCCATACTCAACCCATACCTTGCCCATCCCTTGCCCATTCTTTAATTTTAAAAAAATTATAATTTCACCCATCTCCCCACACTTTTATAAATTCCATTTCTTCCCCAAAATTTTCCTATAAATAGGGAGCTCTCAACCTTCATTTTTCACAACAATTTTCTAAGGAAGAGAAGGATTAGTGAGTGAAAGAATTTGTGGTGGAGTGAGAATTTTGAGTAAGTTCTCAATCACCCACTTTTTCCGATCTCATTTCTTAAAGATAATTATTGTGTTCGTAGCACACGGTAAAAGAAGAAGGTAAGTAAATTTTGATTATGTTAGTTTCTTTTTATTTTAAATTCATACCCGAGTTTATTTTGTAGGTAAATTTTAATTATCTTACTTAGTTCCACAAAATTTCCATGAGTTTATTTTTACGCATATTTAATTATACCAGTTCTATGTTTAATATATTTGCATCTATTTTTGGGTTAAGAAATGTTCCAATCACCTCGGGTAAATTTTCAGCATTTCTTTCTATTCAAAAATAAAATTATATATATTTTTAACACAAAAATTGTGTGGCATGAGTTTATTTCTACGTTGCATTTTTATGAAAATATGAGTAAAGATGAGATTTTCATGATATTATTTTTAAATTGCATAAATTATAATAAGATGATTTTAAAACCCCTTATGGCAACGAAAGTTCAAAGTTACAGATGCTCGGTACCGCAGCTTAAAGTTTATACGGATCAGAGTGCACCCACACTGTTTACAGAGTGGTTATTTATGTTAGTGGATTTCTCCTGAGTGCACACCTGGTTTAAGTCCAGGACTTAATAAGGAAAATCTCACTTAAAGTTTACATACGTTGATTTAGTTTGGTCGGCCAGCCAGCTAAGTCCAGTCTTCGGACCGCACAACCCAGTCATGGGGGTAAACATGACTTACGGCAAACAGGCCTAAGGGTGGTTTTTACAATATATGTTTATAAATATTTAATTACGTGTACAAAGTTACTGATAATTTGAAGGAAAAGTGTAAGTTTACGTGAAAAGGATCATTTTGGTGCTTATATGACGATCTAAGGAAAACGTATAAGGAAAAGTATATGTATGTTTATCATTAAATATTTTTACAGTTTTAAAGTTAAAAGTTTAATAGCAGTTATAGTATATGATTTAAAAATTTACTGTTGAAATTGATGACAAAAGTTTTATGCAGAAATTATTAAATTTATGTTTATTCTAAAAGAAATCTTGAAGTTATAGTATTCATTATTGTTTTACGAAATTCTTTAAAAACTCATTTTGGCCACACACTAATAATAATCTTATTTACTTACTGAGCGTCGTCTCACCCCAATCATATTTTATTTCAGATAACTCTGAAGGACATGTCGGAAATCAGGCTTAGCAGGCATGCGGGTGGGGATTAGAAAAATAAAGATTTATTTAGAAACATTAGTATGGTTTCAGATATTTACGTTTGTGTAATTTTCTTCATTTGAAATAAGTGATTGTAACATGAATAATTAGCGCTCTGGTTTGAATAAAATTTGAGTTTATTTGCTTCCGCTGTAAATCAGTAGTAAAAAGTTAATATCCCAGGCCCCTCGGGGTCGGGGTGTTACATTTGGTATCAGAGAAATAGGTTATAGGTTCTGTAGACTTTAAAGAAATAATTTTACCAGAGCATAGGATATAGGTTCTGTATAATCTAATATATAAATTTTATCAGAGCATAGGTATAAAATATGATTTGGGTAGGATTGGGTAGTTTAGAATATTTATTGTAGTTTGTTATATTATTATACGTTAATAATAGATTTATGATTTTAAAATAACATTTGATTATTATTTAAGAATTGATCCTAAAGATAGTAGCATTGGAGGAGATGAGATTTACGTGAAGGCTCCCAAGGATAAGTAATAATTATAAATTCTCTGAGAAAAATAGTAGTATTATTGAAGACACGTTAATTAATTTAAATATATTATTTATGTTTGTAGAAACACGTACCCATATTGATAATTCATAATTAATTGTCAAATGCAATTAATAATTTAAAATTTTTTTTATATATAAATATAATAATAATATCTGAGATTTAATTATTTTTACTGTTGTTATTTTCACTAAATTTATAAGAAATAACCTATTAGACTCTACTGAATTTAGAAGTGCTACACATACAAATAGATATGAACAAACGGTTTATTATGAAATCTGAATTTACCCAAAATTTCTTTGCATGTATAAGTTGGATATGAATATGTATTTTTACATTACATATTCAGTTATCAACAAAACATTCAAGCTTAATTTAGGAATATATATTTTGACAAAATCTTTAATTTTTATTTTGTATTAGTATATAAGGAATTAAATATCATTTAAATATTACTTATTATATTTAAATTCAATATATATATAATCCCTTAGCATGTGCAAGTTAAATATGTATATCTATTTTTTTTTTCCCATTACATATTCAATTTCCATCAAGTATCCAAGTTTAATTTAGGAGTACAAATTTTGATGAAATTTTTAATTTTGTATAACTTTATAAAAGTTAATACAACTTAAAATTTTCTATATAAAATATATATATATATATATTTTTAATGAAAGCAATATAAAAATTTACTAATTTCCTTCAAATAACTAACCAATGTCAAATCATCAATCGGCTAAACATGCCCAACATTTATTTGATCTAATAATAATAATAATAATAATAATAATAATACTAATGTTAATGGAATATATATATATATATAAGGGGTACTCTTGTAGTTATAAAAAAAAAAAAAAAAGGGGGCCTCATGGGTGGAAATCATCGGCTATAGCTCACTTACCCCCGAAGCAAAGTCAGGGCATGAGACCACTTGGGCGTAGTGGGGACTCGAACCCGCGATCACATGGATGCACGGCCGGTTCCTTACCACTAGGCCACCCACCCAAGTGGTGATCTAAGGATGAAATTAATTATAGTTAAAGCATTAATAAAGATGTAAAAACATAAAAAGAACCTAGAGTTTGCAAATTTTGCAATACGTGTCACTCGCTCAATTTCCGCGACACATGTCGCTATCTCTCGATTTGTGCAAAACGCGTTGCTCAATATCTGTGACACGCATCGCTCTCTCTCGATTCTTGTGACACACGTCGTTCTCCCTCGATTTGTACAAAACGCGTTAATCGATATCTGTGACACGCGTCACCCCCTCTCGGTTCTCACGACACTCATCGTTATCCCTTGATTTGCGCAAAATGCGTTGATTGATATCCATGACACGTGTCGCCCTCTCTTGATTCTCGTGACACATATCGTTCTCTCTCGATTTGTGCAAAATGCGTTGCTCGATATCCGTGACACACGTCGCTCTCTCTCGATTTCCACAACACGCGGTCATCCCCTTATAAAAAGGGTACGCCCTCCTCGAACTCTAAGCATCACAGTTTTCTATCATCTTGAACAATCACATTTCGGTTTGTAGTGATTAGCTCTTCCCAACTTGTCTCTTAGTTGTCTCATTACTCGAAAATGTTGCCAAATCACCCAACTCCCGAAGTTGCTGAGAGCAGCACTAGATCGTTGATTCAAAGATGGAAACCCGGTAAGGCACAGCTGGAGATTCTAGAGGAGGTCTTCCACAACAGTCAAGGGGAACTCCCTTCAGTGGAGCAGACTATCTTGCTTGCAGCACAACTCCGACGGTATGGTCCAATCGAGCCGAAAAATATACGCTTTTGGTTTGAGAACCGTAGGCGTAGGCGGGGATCAGTTGGAGAAGCCACTATCTCAACTACTGCCCCAACAATTCTCCATATTACCTCCTCCGCCACTACCGACCCAAGTAGTGCCCCTGCCATTCTTCCAACCCTCTTCCCTATCGAGAATATTCCGGCTGTGAAACTTACAACTAATATCTCACCAATGAGCCATATCCCTTACAATGGCAATATCGCAGTCACCACACTAAGGGTTTCGGATAATGCTGGCCTACTTCACCATTTCAAGCAAACCCGATTCGCAATGAGACTCATATATGGGCCACCAATAACTCGGGAAGAGAGCAGCTCTTCCTCCTTCGCCGAACAAATGGGCGTCCTCTCCCTTTTTCCGACCCAAGCCGGCGACATTATAAGAGGTCAACTCTGCCAAGAAAGAACCCAAGCGGTTAGCAGTGACACCGCTAGTACTGCGATAGATGTTGACGTTGATCTAAGGCTCTAAAGGCCAGATCTCGTATATTTTTTATTTATTTATAGGACATGTATAATATATATACATATATATAATTATCCTTTTCCACATCTTCTGAATTTCTTTTCCATTTCAACCACTATTAGACCGATGATTCACACTTCAATTCCCAAAATAAAATACTTCGTCAAATTGACTCTTAATCTATTCTAAGACTTAATTAAATCATTAATCGATTTACTCTTTCTTATAGCGCAAACCAATTATACAGTACTCATTTTAAATTAGCAAATTTCGAGGACGAAATTTTTATAAGGAGGGGAGATTGTGATGACCCAAAAATATATATATATGATTAAAGTACAATAATAATAAAATAATAAAAATAGTCATTAAGTTAATATCAATACAGAAGTGTTTTTCTGTAGGATCCTTGATTCCATGTTTGATGCCTAAGAAAGACCTTGTCTTAGCGAGTGCTCAGAGACCATTGCGGCTCAGTCGCTCCCTGGAGGTCAGCCTGGTCAAAATGGAATTTCATAGGATAAACAGGATAGACACTATTTGTACACGTAAATAAGTATATATACATAAAATAGTGTTTTGACAGACATAATTTGTAGAAATACATAATAAGATAATAATAATATAGGTATCATATGTGGGGCCCACAAGACTATGTGGGGTCCACATGAGTCCCGGAGCCACAAGACACTGTTTATATACGTAAATAAGTACATAAAATAATATTTTAACTGATATAATTTGTAGAAATATATGATAAAATAATAATAATATAGGTATCCTATGCGGGGCCCACAAGACTGTGTGGGGCCCACATGAGTCCCGAAGCCGTATGGAGGTTTTCACAAGTCTCAAAGTTATGTAGGATGCATAAAATCGTACAAGAGTTATTCGAGTTACGTAGGATCCATTCGGGTCTCGAAGTTGTGTGGGGCCCACAAGACCATGTGGGGCCCACATGAGTTTTCAAAATTCAAATTTTATTCTTATTCAAAAAATAAATAATAAAATAAATAAATACTAAAAGTAGTTTAAAATTAATAACAATGATAATAATAATGATAATAATGATTAGAAAAAAAAATAATAATTAATTAACTAATTGATTAATTAATTAGGTAAGTGATTAATTAAAAATTTATTTAATGGGAATGGTGGCAAGCACTCCCACATGGCCTCCATCCCCATCCCATACTCAACCCATACCTTGCCCATCCCTTGCCCATTCTTTAATTTTAAAAAAATTATAATTTCACCCATCTCTCCACACTTTTATAAATTCCATTTCTTCCCCAAAATTTTCCTATAAATAGGGAGCTCTCAACCTTCATTTTTCACAACAATTTTCTAAGGAAGAGAAGGATTAGTGAGTGAAAGAATTTGTGGTGGAGTGAGAATTTTGAGTAAGTTCTCAATCACCCACTTTTTCCGATCTCATTTCTTAAAGATAATTATTGTGTTCGTAGCACACGGTAAAAGAAGAAGGTAAGTAAATTTTGATTATGTTAGTTTCTTTTTATTTTAAATTCATACCCGAGTTTATTTTGTAGGTAAATTTTAATTATCTTACTTAGTTCCACAAAATTTCCATGAGTTTATTTTTACGCATATTTAATTATACCAGTTCTATGTTTAATATATTTGCATCTATTTTTGGGTTAAGAAATGTTCCAATCACCTCGGGTAAATTTTCAGCATTTCTTTCTATTCAAAATAAAATTATATATATTTTTAACACAAAAATTGTGTGGCATGAGTTTATTTCTACGTTGCATTTTTATGAAAATATGAGTAAAGATGAGATTTTCATGATATTATTTTTAAATTGCATAAATTATAATAAGATGATTTTAAAACCCCTTATGGCAACGAAAGTTCAAAGTTACAGATGCTCGGTACCGCAGCTTAAAGTTTATACGGATCAGAGTGCACCCACACTGTTTACAGAGTGGTTATTTATGTTAGTGGATTTCTCCTGAGTGCACACCTGGTTTAAGTCCAGGACTTAATAAGGAAAATCTCACTTAAAGTTTACGTACGTTGATTTAGTTTGGTCGGCCAGCCAGCTAAGTCCAGTCTTCGGACCGCACAACCCAGTCATGGGGGTAAACATGACTTACGGCAAACAGGCCTAAGGGTGGTTTTTACAATATATGTTTATAAATATTTAATTACGTGTACAAAGTTACTAATAATTTGAAGGAAAAGTGTAAGTTTACGTGAAAAGGATCATTTTGGTGCTTATATGACGATCTAAGGAAAACGTATAAGGAAAAGTATATGTATGTTTATCATTAAATATTTTTACAGTTTTAAAGTTAAAAGTTTAATAGCAGTTATAGTATATGATTTAAAAATTTACTGTTGAAATTGATGACAAAAGTTTTATGCAGAAATTATTAAATTTATGTTTATTCTAAAAGAAATCTTGAAGTTATAGTATTCATTATTGTTTTACGAAATTCTTTAAAAACTCATTTTGGCCACACACTAATAATAATCTTATTTACTTACTGAGCGTCGTCTCACCCCAATCATATTTTATTTCAGATAACTCTGAAGGACATGTCGGAAATCAGGCTTAGCAGGCATGCGGGTGGGGATTAGAAAAATAAAGATTTATTTAGAAACATTAGTATGGTTTCAGATATTTACGTTTGTGTAATTTTCTTCATTTGAAATAAGTGATTGTAACATGAATAATTAGCGCTCTGGTTTGAATAAAATTTGAGTTTATTTGCTTCCGCTGTAAATCAGTAGTAAAAAGTTAATATCCCAGGCCCCTCGGGGTCGGGGTGTTACAATTTTGCCTAAGGGATGATAAACTATGTGAATAGTAAATTTTGAAGACGAAATTTCATAAAGAGGGGAGAATGTGACGACCTGAATAATAATAGTATTTAAATAATAAAGAGGAAGGGAAATGGAAACAGTAACAGAAGGAGGAAGTCGACGACATTACATTTTGGAAGGAAAAACCAAAAGAAATCATCAAGGCTTCGTCGACGAATACAGGGGATTCGTCGACGAGGGCTTAAGAAAATTCGTCAACGAAGACCGAATTTTGTCGACGAAGAAATACCGAGAGAGTTTTGAGCCGACTGAATTTTGTCGACGAGGACTGAATTTCGTCGATGAAATTATTGAAGGATTCGTCGACGAATGACGTGACTCGTCGACGAATCCAGTTCTATAAATATGAAAAATCTGAATTTTTAACTTCATTGTTAAGCAAGCTTTTCTCTCTCTCTCTCTCTCTCTCTCTCTCTCTCTCTCTCTCTCTCTCTCTCTCATCAATTTTGGACCAGATTTATGCCAGATCGACATTCCGAAGTCACCACGACGCTCCTATTGAAGTTCTCTCCAAATCTGCTGGAGCGGATCGTTGGTGAAATCAAGTTGGAAATCATCCTTGAGTTGAGGTAAGGCTTTTTAAGCCAAATTTGGTCTTACAACAGTTATAGGAAATGATATACACGTAGAAATACTGAAGTTTAATACTGTAAATTTTCAGTTTTAGGGTATTGATCAAGAAACCCTACAGGTGTGAGATTAGAGTTTATAGGGGCTTTTCTCAGCAGCAGGTAAGGGAATAAACTAAAGTAGTTACTTTTCATGCAAATTACTATTATTTATGAGTAAATTGATTTCCTGAAAATATGTATGATATCAGCATATTATGGAATTAATGCACTTTTGGGAAAAATACTGTTATTATGTTGGAACAAGTATACACGTATGAGATGCCAGAAATCATGATTTTCAAATGCAATGAATAGTTTTAATACAACAAATGTGTGGCATGAATATTATTTTACATGGAGAAATATTTTGATATGATAATGATGTAAATGCAGTATGATTTGAGAAGTTATGAAGGTATACAGTACATTATGATTTTTATAAATGCATGATAAAATGATTATTTTCAGAATGACGTATTTATGTATGATATCGGCGCAAGGCTGTAATTATGATATAATCGGCGCGAGGTCGTAATTATGATATGTTCGGCACGAGGCCTTAATTATGATATGTTCAGCACGAGGGCATAATTATGAAAGATGCTATATAATTATGTACTATATGTTATCAGAACCCCGATGTTAGTTTAGTTCAGTTTAGGAGCTCGGTACCGTAGCTATATAGATCAGATATTTATGTTCAGATTAGTGCTAACCACCCCACGAGGGGGTGGGAGATGGTTAGTCGATGTGGTTTTCAGTAGAGTGTGGACGTCCACCTGACAGTCCAGACCAGGGTGTGGCGAGCTCATCGTACTTACAGACATATTTGATTCAGCAGTGGTCGGCCAGCCATTGTTGCGTCCCGCCTTCGGGCTGCACAACCTATTATGGGGGGTAATACATGACATTAACTAACTATTCATCCTGGGTATGTTTTTAATATTATTAGTATAACAGATGTTTTATGTATGATACGACTTACTATAAAATATGGAAGCATGTGATTATTCAGTATGATATAATGAACGTTTACGAAAATATGAAATGTACTGTATATGTATAATTGCATTAAATGTTCATGTTGCCACACAGCTGTATTTAGTTTATTTTCTCTTACTGAGATGTGTCTCACCCCCAACATTAATTAATTTTTTAGGAGACCCTGAGTGACTGGCGGGTCGTAGCCGCCGTTGAGTTAGGGATATTACCCTGTTAGGAGGGTAAGACTTTTGTACTAGGGTCAAAATTATTTTGTGTTTGACCCTAGAGTTATTTTGATGTTTACGAGGATGTATAAAAATATAGTTTTATGATGTTGTAGTAAACTCTGGTATTATGCTTGATGAATGGATGGTTTCAATTTTATGATTGCTGCTACGTAGGTTTCCGCTGTGATTGATAGGTGTCCCTGTTACCAACGGGTTCAGGTTGACCATTTTATCTATTATGTGACATTTTATGTTAAGAAATTGAGGTCATTACATTGAGTACTACATTTGAGCTAACTTTTTTCAAGGTTATGGAAAAGTTTGTCCAGTTTATGTTTTTCGATGCTCCATGGAGGAATATTAAGACCTTATTTCTCCAAGTGATGAATATATGGGGTTCGTGTTACCATTGTGTAACTTCTTAGCCAATATCCAAAAACCCTAGTGCAGGGGTTCTTCGGTGATCCTAGAAGTGAATTATCTGTTATTTTGTGGAGGTGCAAGCGCTAGCTCCATTTCTACATCCTCGGTTGCTTTTTCAATTTCAATGTCCATTTTGTTAGTTCTTCATCAATCATGCATGAATTGCATTATAGGTTGGTGTTTTTTTTTTTTTTGGGGGGGGGGGGGTGGGTGGGAGATTGTTTGAGCTATTAGAGCTACCTTACCCTTAGGTTTTCTTTTTTGTAGTTTGGGAGTGCGAGACCTGGTGAGAATTGTCTCTACTCGTGGTACACTTAGAGGTAAGGGTCTCTTTGTTCTTCCATAGTTTTGGAATTGCTAAGAACACAGGATGCACCCAATAGGGGATTATATAGGCATAGGATTCGCTTTATGGAAGTCTCCATATATAGAATTATAGTGAGCCATGGATATTTGTTCTCATTAAAGTGCTAAAATTCTTTCTTAATGTAGTTTCTTGTCATATTAATAGTTGGCATTCGAGGAGATAGAAGACATAAGGGTGACAATAGGCAATGTTATGGAAGGACCCTTTGATGCTTAAGTAATTGGAGGAAAAGAAGAAGGATTAGACTAGTAAGGGGGATGAGAGGACTTACTTTTTCAAGAGGAGATTTTTTCCTTTAAATAGAGATAAACTAGTATAGGAGCTGCGGTTGGTTATCGATCAAAAGAAGAGGCATATTATTGTTAGTATTGATATACTTGTAGTTGTTCTAGTTGGAAGTCCACAAAGACTTGCTTTAGATAACCAAACTATCCCTCATCAGTATTCAATATTAGCTTACAACAACTTAAGAATTTAAATTAGACTATGATTTAACAATCAATATTTGCAGTTATCGATATTTCTTTTAACATTCTTGATGTTTTTGAATAGTTTTGTAAACTATTAAAAAAATTTTAGATGAGTATAACAAGAAACTTTTTTATGTGTAGTGGAAATTCGTTTTTTGGCGTAAATATATGTTCATCATTAGCAACAAAATCGTACAGCGATCCTCTTGCTCACAATCATATATATAGTTATTTATGTTCCATATTATGTCCTTTTTTATTTTTTGGTATGCAGAAAATAGTATACAATTATTATGGACATTCAAAAAAATAAAAATAAAAAAAGAACTGGCCAACCTAAGCCTATATTCAATAGAGCATGCATATATACAGATATAGATAGCATACATATATGCATCCTCATGTGAAAAATAAGGCGCAAAGACATGGTGCCCTTGAATTTATGATAAACATGCATGCAATTTCAAGATCAAAGTAACCTCAAATCAATGGTTTCTTTTTTGTGAAAAAGGTAGCCAAACATCAAGGAGTATATTCTATTCTTGCTTAGGAAATAAAAAATGAGCTTGTAATGCTTGTAATGAAAGAAAGAGCTGCAGCTAGCTAGCTAGGACCAAACAAGATTCTTTATTTATTGTTGCACATGCAGCAATTAATAGCACCAGGCTCCCCTGCTTTATTTGTTGAGCCATCAGAGGACAGTAGCTGTGGGAAAACTTGTTTTTTTCCCAGCATATGGTGCAAGAATCAAAGAGAGTACTTCCAAACAATGGCTAGGTAATTTTTTTTGTCTTCTCTTGAAATTAGATTGATTTGGGTATATGTCATTTTCAGTCAAATTCAATGTTCATCTTTTTCTTTTTTTTTTGTTGGAGGGTTCAACAAAGGTCGATTTTTTTAGCAGTCTCTTGAATAGTTGAATGATATTATGCATGCATCATGCTCTTCTAGTAATTTCATAATAAACCCAAACCAAAAATGACCTAGCTAGCTTCTTACCAAAAACTAAAACTTTTCATCCCACTTTTTTTAACACAATCTCTCTCTCTCTCTCTACATTCCAAAGTCTCACCAAATGTCATTCCAAAGGAATTAGACCTTTTCCCTTCACTAAAACTGTGTCACGTATGCTTATGTACGATACTGTAACATTGTTTGCGTGGCACAATTTTAGTAGAGGGGATACTTTGTGGTAGGTAAGTCTCTCTCCTTGATTCTACCATATTGAGTGGAAGTTTGTGCGCAAACTTATTTTACAAGCATCATTTCACATCTACAAAAGTTGCGTATGCTTTTGGATGATGGTGTTTGTGTGAGCCTCTTCACATTTCAAAAAAAAAAAAATAAATAAATAAAAAGAAGTTGGAGATCCCAAGTTCAAACCTAGCACAAAATTCAAAGAGTAAACGATAAGAGGGAAGAAAAGAAAAGAAAGGTAAAAAAATGAACAGCATAACTATAATATGTTTTGGGAAGGGTGTTGCCTAAGCTGTTTTGGTTGTAGCACTTTTTTGCTAGAGATGTCCAATCAACTGCTTGAATGGCCGCAGAAATAATTATATATTATTGGTAGTCTTTTTTGCACATTGATCTAATTTTTTTTCCCCCAATCTTCTTCTGTTTTGCTCAATAAAACAAGATGAGTTTAACTGAAATCAAACTTAGAAAAAATGGATCTTCCTTCCCTTTTTAGGGATAAGAGATCTAGCAATGCCTAAAACTATTCTAATAGACAATCTACTATGCAAGGAATGGAGAGGGTACCAGACCAGTCCCCAGTAAAAAAATGCAGCTCTGTGGATGAGGAAAAAGTTTAGAATGCAAGGGCATTATGCCATGTACAGATTTTATCATGTCGTGGTAGTCTGAATTTATTTTTCTTTCTTTTCTTCTTTTATACAAGTGAGAGACCCACATAGGTTCTATTGTTTTAATGAGATAAATGGGCAATTGTGTGCAGTAGGTGAAAAATTTACCGGCGAGAAAATGGCTGCCCTGATTGGGAGCTGCTCGGCATCACTTTGCCATAACATGAACTTTACAGTTGACAGCTAAAAAGAGCAAATTAAACTGATAATTGTTAATCTGTAGCCCCCTCTTAAAAACAAATACAGCTAGCCAAATCATGAAAAGAAAAAAAAAAGTTCCCCAAAACTTTAAAAGGATTATAAAAAAAAAAAAAAGAGATGGGGGATGATTATGATTAGTGGTTTGATTGAGAGATGAGACAATACCACTTCAACATGACATTAAAAAAAAGAACCTTTAATTGATAGCTAAGAAGAAAAAACATGCAAATGGAAGCTTTGAATCTTTCTTAAATTAAACATTGCTACCAATTTCATGAGAGACATATAGATCTCATCCCCACTTCAAGTCAACTAAAGAGTGAAACATTGCTGTCTATAAAAAGGAATGAAACAATGCCACCACTGTGCCCCACAGAACAAGGCATACAAAAAAATAGCAGTCCTGCTGGCCCCACTGCCCTTCCTTCTCTTCATGGCAACCCCCATGAAAGAAAGTCCCTTTTATTTACTCAAGTTTGAAGAAATCACTTAGCTTCACAGCCTATCTTCTCTTTCCTTCATTTCAGAATCCCATCAATTGATGCCCAAGAATTTTACAGCTTTTGATGCCATCCTGATTTCTTGCCTCTTATTGTTCTCATACTCCCATGTGGGAAGCCTGCAAACTGATCATTGGCCCTGTAGCCCATGCAGTAGAGACAAGTTCAAACTGTAACAGATGGGAGATACTCTGCTCCAAACTTCTCAAAAAATATCCTCATGCTGGAAATTGACTTCTGAACCATTGCATTGTGTCATCTATTTGACATTACAATCTTTCTATCTTAGCTTTTTTGTTGAGAATTCCACTTGTGAGCTTGTCTCACATTGGAAAATTAGAATGGATGATGGGTGTTTATATACATGATTGGGCCCAAGATCCAATAGGCTTAAGTTTTTGGGTTAAGTTGGTGTTCACCTATGTGTATCAAGCCCACCCACAGGCTCCTCCGGTCATAACATTTTCCCCATTTTTTAAATTGCTTTAAAGCTACAATGATTGAGCCAATTATACAGAAGGCAACGATAATGGCAATGTGCTTGTGGTCCTAATAGCCGTGGGCATGAATGAAAGTTGCATGTATAAATATATATGTGACCGATCAAGGCAATTATGCATATATTCTCATTTTATGATTAGCACTTGTATTACTTTGTGATGTTCATGTGTGGAGAATCATTCATGCTCATTGGGAAGGGACTTCAGGAATGTCTACCAGGGACTTTTCTTTTCATGCTGATTACATTACTAAAGCGAATCTCACAGCAAGAAATTAGTATGGATGTATGTAGACAAGAGCTGCAAAAAGAAAATTGCGGGCGAGTGCACATACACAGGCGCACTATGAGAGCAGTAGAGAGAGAGAGAGAGAGAGAGAGAGAGAACAACTTCACTGTGCCCTTTTAATCCTGCTGTCATTTCTTGAAGAATAACACCAAAAGATACGAAAATTGGATTGGTTGATATGGAATTTCTCTGACTAGTGAAATCATTCTTACTAAGTTCTTTGCATTTGTATCTGTGGGGTTCTTATGTGGGGAAGAATCAAGCCCCACACATGGGTCTTACACATTTTGCTAGAGGCAGACAAGTTCCAGCTTGAGAGGTTTAATCCTAGTTTCCAAAAAAGAGAAACCATTGGTTGGGTTGTGTTTGGTAGGGAAAGTTTATCCCAGAGATGGTTAAAGAAAAGAGGAAACTTTGCTCATTATATCTCTCTCCAAAACAAGGAAAATGACTACTCTTCCAACCATTTAATATTTTTGAAGTACAATGGACACTATAGCATTCCAATTTTATGATAAATAAGAATAACTTTCTATGCTTCATTAAAAATAATTAAATATCCTCCTTTTTATTATATCATCTGAGTTCTAACAAAGGAAGCCTGATTATTACTGACATCGATTACAACTAATAAAGCATTATTAAAAAGCAAAAGAGATGTGTCACATATCCTTATCTGCTGGAGCTATCAAAATCCAGAAACAACCAAAGCAATCACAAACATGTATATTATATTAGATAACAACCAACAAGGCTTTCAGAGTTATATACAGAAGACAACACTGTTCGTTGAATCTTAACATTTCATCCAGGATAATTTTACATATTTCACATGTATAAGCACAAAATTTTAGAACACCTATATCGATCCTTATATCAATCACTCTTCTCATATGACATTCTTTAGCGTAAAAAACTTTGATGCATTTTTACAAAATAAACCCCCTTTGGTGCAAATCTGTCCTGCTTACCTGCTCTTTCAAGGACAACAAGCTGTTGAACTCAATGAATCAAATACAAAAAGTTGGCCAAGCTTTTCAATGATAATAGAAATCGTCCAGCTCCCTTTATCTTTTTTGACTTTTAATCCAATTGTAGTGATCCAATTGCACTGGTGGGTACAAGTCCCTGCACAAATTAAAAGAAGCTGGGTTGAGACTAGGACTTCCCCTTGTTTCCCCTTTAGCAGTAAGCTCAAGGGATTTCCTATGCCATTGATATTCATCTGTCAAATGTCTCTGCATGTTATATGAAGAATTCTTGCAGACTCTTTGCTTAGCCTTAACTGACTCTGTGAGATTCATGTAGCTGGGTTTACTGGTAATACTCTCATCCATTCTCTCCACCATGTGGTTGCTACCAGATACTGCAGTTGAAGACATGGATATGGAAGAGTTTGATGATGAGCTCTCACCAACCAGAAAATTATAACTGGGATCAGACCATGAGTGAGCTCTTGGGGAAGTTACAGGAGGTTTTGCAGAAATCCTGGTTGTGACACTGTTCCTCCTTACATTGGCCAAATAGTGATCAGAACAATCTGGACGAATGCCTATAGTGTGATCACCACTTCTCAAAGAATTTGGAGTCATCTCTGGTTGATCAGCATGGATTTCTTCTATCAACCTGTTTTCCCATGACTTGGCTGCCAACCAATGTTCAAACCCGCTCAATCCAGAGCTCTTCCTGTCTAATCCTTGATGCCTCATGGAGGGTAAATTCTTGTTCAGCCTTGAATTTGAGCTGGCATTTGATCTTGGTTGCTGAATAGAGAAAAAAGTTTAGATATCTCAAAACTAGAAAGAACAAAAGCTCAACTGGTTTTGTTAACTTGGTTACCTGTTGAGAGGAGAGGGAGTATGCAATTGCTCTCTCCCTTTTGATGGCTCCTTCTTGCCTCATTAGTAACTTTGCCCTGACTTCATCCATGGTTCTCGGACTATCACACCATCTTGCCTGTGAATTACAAGCCATACCCATTCGGGGGGAGGATTAAAATCTCCATGATTTTGAACTTTGTGGCCAAAAGAGAGTAATTAAATCTTATAAAGCCTTTAGAACAATGAAACAGCTTATAATACCTCAGCTTGCCTAACTGGATCATCTTGGTGGTGATGTTCAAATATCTGCAAAGATGGCCCTTCTGCTGACATCCTCAAGTTCTGTGCCTTTACACGGGCCTGAACTCGAACAAGAGCCTGCATGCACCTCAGTGTCACAGCAGCTTGCTTTCTTACCTGCCGGCCGCGAACTAGAGCTTGAAGCCTCACCAATGATTTCAAGGCCCTCAAGGCCCGTCTTGCCTGCAATACCACATGAGTTTTACTGGCTAAACAAGAGCAATACATCTCAAAGAACTTCAAAGCCAAAGAAGATGTTGAATCATGCCAATGGTATTGCCCAAATACACTCAAAACTAGCCATCTAAGTATGAAATATTTTTTTAGAAAATAGACTAATAGATCCATTTAAAGAAGAAAAACCCAAATTTTCCAAGATAATATAGAATAATTAAGGGAGAGATCTCATTTAGATTTGTTGCGGTGGCACTCCATTCCAAACTGGGGCAGTTTCAGAGGCATATAGTTTAAGGGGATTGAAAACAATCAAGCATTGAATAAATTTGAGATGCCAATCAAGCATAAATAAATTTCAGTACCACAAATGCAGAATGGCTACAATTTTATCCATTCAAATGACTCTTTAATGTTCTGTTTTGCAACTTAAAGTCAGGCAGCATAATACAATCTTCTAACTTCAGCAACCTTGGCATAGAAATAACCTAACTTTCTGAAACAAATGTAATTATTGTTTTGGGCTTTTGTTTAGGGTTGTAGAGGTCAGAGAAAGGTGACAATGGCATCTTTCTATAGAGGAAAAGGGCTTTAAGATTCAACAGAGGAGGAGAAAAAACTAAATAACCTCTTGGGCCTAAGGCTTTTGGGGGAGCGTCTTTCCTCCTTGACACACATTTTCTCAATCTTAGAAATTTTCAAATACATCAAACTTGATAAAATTGTAGTTTTGGTGCTTGATTTTCAATTGTGGGACTTAAATTATTGGGCATTTGCCACAAGAAGTATCATACCTTGCAGAAATTTTAAAAACATAAATTATTTTGCTACTAAACTCATAAACCAGCTCAAATTTGATCACACATTATTAGCCCTCCAGCGCCAAAAAAATTCTCATGATACCCAAAATATAGATTAAAATCAGTAGGAAATAGAAGCTGGAAAAGAAAAGAAACCCATTTACCAAGAAGGCCCGAAACGTGGTCTGGATTCGAACAGCGGCCCATTCCTGCCTGACCACCATGAAATTTTTGGCTGGAGCTCGAGCAACAGTGGAAGCTGCAACAGTAAAGGCATCATCACCCACCGCAATAGAATCAGACGTGTCTGAAGCCACCACGGGGTTTCTTTGAGAACTCTTTGATGATCGTCGACTGGCAGAAGAACACCTCCACAGCATCCATTTACCCCGGCTCTTACCACCCACCTCTTCCTGAGAAACCAACACGAAGAAAACACATGAAACGAGCTAAATGAAACCAAGACGAGAAAAGCTGAAGGCACACAGATAAGGTAGCTACTTGGTCGTTCGATTGGGGCTTCTTGAGACCGATCAGTTTTAGCCATCTTCCTGAAGCACCCATTTGAGGATATCACCCGCTTGAGCAAAACAGATACGTCTGAGAGCAAAACCTCTGTTTCTGCGAGGAAGCGCTGAACTCCAGAGACAAGTTTTGAGAAAAATGTTTCCTGAAACCAGCAATCCACAATCGAGAGAGAGAGAGAGAGATTGGAAGGCTGAACGAAGAGAGAAGCGTTGTCGCTGGGTTAGCGTTGTTGAATTGAGAGAGTCCGTTTGAGTTTTGAAATTTGAAAAAAAGAGGGGCGGGTGTTTCTGGGTTTGGAACCACAACGGCTAGAAAGATTTGGCTGCAATTTTTTTTAAAGCGACATCGTTCAAGGCTTTGCAGAGACGACTCTTGACAAAAACAGTCACTTACGAAAGATTGACAAATGGCTAAAAGTCGAGTTTGTCTTTGAAATTATTAGGCTAGACATTTTACATAATTACTTATGACCTCAAATTTTAAATTATTCATGATTTTATGGAAGTTCATTAAATTGATAATTTCAGAACCAATAATTTTTAGTTTGAAATTATTTAAAAAAAATTTAATAATATGATTGTTTGAGTAACACTGACCTGTCAAATTAACTTAATATTTTTCTTTAAATATAGTCATTTATATCATGAAGTTGCTTAAATAGGTTTTTTTATTAGTTAGCAAGTTATTTAAAGGCGTCATGAAATTGCTGATTCAAGTTTTGGAATGTTTCCTAAAATATTTATGTGCAAGTCAAAGCATCTAACACAAGATTTGCTTTAATTATTTTACCATTTATGAGAACTCCTATAGCTTTAATTTTGTCTATATATCAAATAATATCATGCTATGCATAGACATGTAGGGCATGTTTAATTGTTTGGCATAATTTTAATTTTTTATTTTTTAAAATTTAAATTAATAATATTTTCTAAATTTTAAAATTTTATATTATAAACTTTAAAAATAATGAAAAATATTTTATAATTTTCTTGTAAAAACTTAGAAAATTGAAAAAAAGTGCATATTTTAATAATCTAAAAATAAAAAATAAATATATTTTTCCACAAATAAACAAGGCCTTAGATGGCCTAGTACATGTAGTCAAACTTAAGTGATGTTGTTCAACACATACTCTCAAGACACCTCATCTGTTTTTCTTTACACAATTCCTAATTTTAAAAATAAAGGGTATTTGATTTTGTTATTGATCCTAAGAATATATAAGTGCACTAGTTTGAATAGAGTAGAATGTTGTTCTCTTCTCAAAGAAAGAAATTCAATAAGAAAATGTTAATTTACCACTTCCATATAAATTCTTGATTTTTTTTAAAAATTTTATTTTTCCTTTTTAAAAATAAATTTTTAGCATTTCAACATTTCAAAAGCTTCATCTTTATATTTCATCAAGTAACCTCCTAATTATTTATTGATATACCTTCATTTTTGACAGATGAATATCGTGGTTACAAGACAAGTATTGGGAGAATATAGATAAAAAAATTTAAAGGTTTCCCAAAAACAACACTAACAACCAATCAAAATAGGATTACAAATTCAAACAAAACTAAATGAAAAACAAATCTAAATAGGCCTATCAAAAACAAAAATCATAAAATAAACTAAAATAAAAAAATCTAAACCAACCAAACAAAAATCGAAAAGATGAACTAATGATGAAAGAAAGTGAAATCCAATCTATCCATCCAAAGGATATCTTTCGGAGAATGTGGTAAAAGATGTTGTTTTTCGTAGATAAAATTGTTTTTCATTTCTTCTTTTCTAACGAGAAAATCAGCCGCATTATTGTCTTCTCATTTCATCAATTAAACATATGTCTATTTTGAAATTAATTTCATAAACATAACTCAAAATATTTCATGGTTAAAAAATTTGTCCACATATTGTTTTTCTATACCGTCTTTAAATTTCAAATCAAGAGGTTCCATATTTTTCTGGTGACTTTATTGAAGTGAACAAATCATTAAGCCAATTAGACCATGCTAATGATATCTTGGTTATACAACTAAATGTATACTAATAGGAAGAAGAATCTCCATCCCCTAAGAATTTGTTCGGATCAAGGATTTTGATGGGGGAGAAAAAAGAAAAATAAGAAGAAAAATCATTTTTCATTATATTTCCTCTCTATATCAAATAATATTAAAAAAATTTTAATATAATTAAAAATTAAGAAAAATCAAATGTTAATGATGCATAAAATTAAAATTTTATTAATTGATTTGGTATATATATTTTTTCCCCTTACTTTCCTTGATAACCAAGTATGAAAAGGTGAATTTCTCCACATTTTTCTTTCCTTTTCTTACATTTCCCAAGTTCCAAGCAAGGCCTAAGGGACATAAGATATGACTCTGAAACTTTGAAATTGAAATATTAGATTTTTATATGTGTATGTGTGATCTTCGTGATTACATATTCTTTGTATATACATATAATTAATTAATTAAGTTATATGTATCTTGATTTATGAATAGATAATAGACACATTTACCAAAGTCAAGTATTATATTTATTGATGTGTAACTTAAAATGACCAAAGTCGTGTATTTTTAATGATTAATGTAAAGTCTCGCAAAACACATTGAAAAAATTGAAATACATTAACCAAGGTCATGGATCTCATTAAAAAAATATTGTACAATTAGATATGTATCAAATTAATTAAAGGTAGTTAAAGGTACGTTGTTAATCTCAGGAGTAGAGAAGTAATAGCAACAACAGATTAATAAGCTGGTTTTTTTTTCTTAACTGTAACATCAAGCAGTTAAGTTGTTTGCTTAATTTGGTTATTATAGTTATTTTAGATGTTAGTTATCATATTTCTGTTGTAATTTGCTATATATATATATATATATATATATATATATATTCGTAAGCTCTCGAGGATAAATGAATAATAATCAAGCAATTCACTGCAATGTAGTAAAAGAAAATGCTTTCATAAATTTTACATGGTATCAGAGCATTGAAGAATTCTCGATTTCGAGTTTCTTCAAGATTTTCAATGGCTTCTGCTACTGGTTCATCGCAGACAACATGTACTTCTAATTCTTCGCAATCTGTGTTTAATCCAAGCACAGCATTGGCGGATGAATATGCTAATAATCCTTATTTTCTTCCTGCGAATGAGAATCCAAGTTTTGTTCTTATATCTCAACCTCTTACAGGTCTAAAAAATTATATGAGTTGGGCTAGATCAGTGTTCTTGGCCTTGAATTCCAGGAACAAGTTTAGATTTGTGAATGGCTCGATTGCAGAACTAGATCCTTCTTCTCCTTTATTCAATTCTTGGAGTCACAGCAACACTACAGTTCTTTCTTGGCTAACCAATTCTTTGAGTATGGAATTGAAAGCTAGTGTGATGTATATCAATAATGCAAAGGATTTGTGGTTTGATCTTAAGGATATACCTTCACAAGGTAATACACCACGATTGTTTGAACTTGAGAAAGAAATCTCTCATCTTCCACATGAATCACTCTCAATAAGTTCTTATTTTACAAAGTTCAAGACTTTATGGGATGAGTTTGTTAGCTATCAACCTTTTACCATCTATTCTTGCTCTTGTATTTGTGGATCTAAGGCTTCTCAATTAGATGCTCAACACAAGGAACATGTTTTCAGGTTCTTGATGGGCTTAAATGATAGCTACAGCAATCTTATTGGTCAAATACTACTAATAGAACCATTTCCTTCATTAAGCAAAGTTTGCTCTTTGGTTCTACAAGAAGAAAAGAGGAGAAACATTGGTTAGGGCATTACAGGTTATAATCTTGAAGCAACTGCTACTGCGATGTTTGTTAACCACAACAAAGGACAATTTCAGCATTTCAATGGTGGTAAAGGAGGAGGGCATTCTAAGAAAGAAAGACCAATTTGTACCTATTGTGATTTAACACGTCATATAGCTAATAAATGCTATAAGCTTCATGGCTATCCTCCGGGGTACAAAATTAAAGGAGGTCACAAAATTATAGCTAACCAAGTGGCTGGTTTGTTGCCCCAAATTGGTCTTCAATTAGAAATCATGCCTGAGACACAACAACTTTCATCAAATATTTTTGGTGGTTCTTTGCAACCAAACTTTACACAACAAGAGCCTTCCTCGACACAATGTCCAATTCAACAACTAGATCAGGATTTGGTACTCAAGCTTCTCATCAGTCTACATCTTTTTCAGCACCCATTGCATCTTCTTTCCATGCTTGTAGCAATTCTACTCCTTCTTATTCATCTAATTTTTCAGGTAATTCTTTTTGGTTTCAACCAAACCTATCTCATTCCATATTTTCTGCTCCATCTCTTCATATGCATGACTCTAAATCCAATGATTGGATCATTGATACTGGAGCTACTAATCATATGGTCCCTTCTGTCTCTCAGCTAACCTCTGTTACTTCTATTGTACAAACTTATGTCTATTTGCCAAATGGGAAAAAGGCCTTAGTCACACACATAGGAACAATACAACTTTCTTCTACTCTCATCCTCACCGATATTCTATATGTTCCTACATTTAGTTTCAATTTGATTTCAGTTAGTAAACTTACCAAAAATCTTCATTGTTGCCTTATATTTCTTGATAATTGTTGTTTCATTCAGGACCTTGCTCTATGGAGCACAATTGGACTGGGTAAAGAATACAATGGGCAGTATTTGTTGCAAGATTCTACTGTGCATACTGCCCTTGCTGTCAATCATACTCATGTTGGTTATTCTTCTTTAGAAATGTGGCGTAATAGGCTAGGTCATCCTTCTTATTCCAAGTTTTCTTTGCTTAAATATGATCTTGATATAAATATTTCCAATAAACCAGAATGTTGTGATGTTTGTCATTTCTCTAAACCGAAAAGATTACCTTTTGCTTGTAGTAGTAATGCTTCAAAAAAACCTTTTGAGCTAATACATTGTGATCTATGGGGTCCTTTTGCTACTTGTACTCTTGAAGGTTTTAGATATTTTCTATCAATTGTGGATGATTTTACTAGGTGTACGTGGGTTTATCTTGTTAAGAAAAAATCCAATACTCAGTTTCTTCTTCCTCAATTTGCTGCTTTGGTTAAAACACAATTTAATGCCACAATTCGGACCATCAGGAATGACAATGGCACTGAATTTATTCTTAAAGATTTTTTTTTCATAAAAATGGAATTTTACATCAATTGAGTTGTGTTAATAATCCTCAACAAAATGCAATTGTTGAGAGGAAGCATCAACATATACTCAATGTTGCAAAAGCATTGTTATTTCAATCCAAAATGCCATTGAGCTACTGGGGTGATTGCATATTGGCTGCTGTTTATTTACTCAACATGATTCCTTCTAAATCTTTAGGTAATAAGAGGCCTTTTGAGCTTCTTTTCAACATGCAAGACTCCTTCTTATTCTCATTTGAAATGTTTTGGTTGTTTATGTTTTGCTTCTACTCTCTCTCACAATAGGCACAAGTTTGCTCCTAGGGCTAGAAAGTGTGTGTTTCAAGGCTACCCTCATGGTATTAAAGGATATACGCTTTTGGATATTGAAACTAATTCTGTTTGCATATCCAAAGATGTTCAATTTTATGAACATATCTTTCCTTTTAAAAAATTTGTTAGTCCTTCTATTTCTTTTTTGGATAATTTTGTTTTCCCTCATTCTACATTTGGATTTTATGATCTTAATTCTGTTCTTGTTTCTCCTTCTATTTCTTCACAATCTACTACTTCTCACTCGACTTTACCGACAGATTCTGAAAATCATAGCTCTTCCATTGAACATAATTCTTCTAACCTTGATTCAGAAAACCCTAGTTCTTCAGCAAATATTCCTATTAACCTTGATCCTACAGATACTTCATGTAGCGACCTCAATTTCCTAAATAAGAAATATAACAAATAAATGGAAAAGTCAACTCGAACCCGTGGGTAGCGGGGACACCTGTCAAGCACAGCGGAAAACCTAGTAGTAGTAAACATAAAATCTCGAATATCCAATCATAAAACATAATACCAAAGTTATTTACATTCCCAAAATACTGTATTTATTTATAATCTTTCAAAAAGTCAAAAATGACACTAGGACCTTACAGCAAAAATCTCTTAGTCCTAGTTCAACGCTTACCCTTCTAGTAGGGAAGCTCCACTCACTCAACGGCGGCCTTGACCCGCCGGTTTTTCTGGGTTTCCTGAAAAATGTGTTAATGTTGGGGGTGAGACACTTCTTAGTAAGGGAATATAAACTAAATACAACCGTATGACAATATGAATATTTAAAGTGCTTAACATATATAGTACATTTCATAACTCTAGAAATAATCATAATATCATACTGGATAATCATGTACTTTTATACTTGTTAATAAATCATAACATACATAAGCATCTATTATAACTATAATACTGAAAATATTCACAGGATGAATAGTTAGCTAATGTCATGTATTACCCCCCATGACGGGTTGTGCAGCTCGAAGGCGGGACCCAACAATGGCTGGCCGACCACTGCCAAATCAAATATGTCTGTAAGTACGATGGGCCTGCCACACTCTGGTCCGGATTTCCAGGTGGACGTCCACACTCTACTGAAAGCCACATCGACTATCCATATCCCATCCCCTTGTGGGATGGTTAGCACTAATCTGACGTAGATATCTGATATACACATATAGCTACGGTACCGAG